>NC_041391.1:645338644-645353821 GCF_002162155.2 Triticum dicoccoides | reverse complement strand
ACTTACGATGTAAACTATGTATGTACAACCTTTTGGTTTAGAAATATGAAAATTTATGACCCGTGAAAAAAAACTAATATCACATATTGTTTATTTTGTACAAACCACAACATGCCATATCTTGAAACCCCAAAAATCTATGTCTATGGTCCAACCCACAAACCTCACATATGATTTTCAAAGTTTTACGAAATTGTTTATGTGCAATTGTGTCCTTCAATAAATTTGGAGGAGTTCAAATCCAAAAAAATCGGGAGGAGTGAATGTGACCCTGCTATGGCAGTTGGGATTTGATTGGGCTATAAAATAGTATGACAAGAAAGCAAGCCAAGCAAATCGAAAAAGCAAGCCAAGCAACATTTTTGGACAACAGCGTCTACTATGAACCTGTGTTCAATTTTCTGTAGACTATTCAGAATTCGGGTTGGAAATAAAAATCCAACGGTGAACATGTTTCTTATGAATCTCCCAGCAAATTAAAGACTCGGGATCTTACAATCGACCAGCTTAACTTGCTTTGAATGAGTACTAACTTACACAACACATTCTTGCATGCATCTTTGCATCGTTGTCAATCGGAGAGAACCAAAAAAGGCTTTTATTTTCATTAATTTAGAATCTATTGCACAAGCAATCAACTAAATGGGTTTGCCAATTTGTTAAATATGATATTTATTTACTTCTAAAGGCGTTCCTGATGCTCTTGCTCAAGAACTCCTGGAGTGGAGGTCATGATATGGTAGGTGTTAGTGGTTTGATTAGGTTGCCATCGGGATAGTGTCTCAGTTGTTCAATTTTCGCCCTGGTTTTCTATTATAAAGGGGTCACTTCGTATTTTGTTCACCTATCTACGTGAAACAACACATTGATGCAGAAGCCCGGGTAATTTTTTTTCTAAAATAATGAAACAATACATACTCCCTCAAAAATATTATTTATTTATGAGCTTTCAAAACAGACTACATTTTTTAGGGTAAATGGACATCTTTTTATGACCCCGAGTGGACATTTTATTTATTTATATATTTATTATATATGTGCATAAACAAATTTGTAAAATCGGCTGTCGGGCTAGTCGCTCCTGGATCAAAAGACTTGATCCATCAATCTCTTTCTGACCGAGTGGTGACGAAGTCGATCGATGGATGCAGGCATGATGAACTCCAGATGGTACTCGGTGTGGGTCTCATCTTCTTCTTCTCTCAGAAGGGGAAGCCGGAGTTTGGCCCGAGCCCCTGTTGTATCATCTCCATTCCGGTGGCCGCGAACTCCGGCGGTGGCGGCATGGCCATCAACATCTGCTGCATCTCCATCTCATTCCTGGAGTTCGCGCTGCAGCTAGCGAACTCAAAGCCACCGCCGCCCACGAGCTGCTGCTGCTGCGGCGGGGGCGCGAGGAGCATGCGGCTGGCGCTCCTGGCGCGGCCGACGTCCAGCGCCTCCTGGAGCACCTGGTTGGCGCGCGCAGAGACGGCGGCCTGCACGTCCGCCAGCGCGGCGGCGAAGGCCATCAGCTCCTCCTCCCCCAGGTCGCGCAGGTCGGCGTCGAGCCACGCCGCCGCCTGGCTCCCCTTGGCGCGCTCCTTCGCCATGGCCTCGTCCGCGCGCTCCTTCCGCGCCTTCTCCGCCTCCAGCTGCTCGCGCAGCTGGCCGTACTGTCGGTTCAGCTCCGCCAGGTTGCGGTCGCCGGCGGCGCCCAGGCCCGCGCCGGCCCCCGCCGCACCGAGCTGCGCCGCGGAGGGGATGAAGCGGTCGAGGATGGCCTCGACGGAGGGGTGGCCGAAGGAGAAGGCCTTGCCGGCCGGGGAGAAGACGACGGCGGCCACCTCGGCGCCGCAGAGCACGGCCAGCTCGCTCACCTTCTTGAACAGCCCCGCCCGGCGCTTGGAGAAGCAGACCTGGCGCGCCTCCTCGCTCTCGATCCGCCGGATCTCGATCTTCTGCCGCCCCATGCTAAGCTTCCGCTTCGGCGCCATCGACATCGATCTAATACCTCGCTCACAGAGTGTTTCTTTGTAGAGGAGGTAGTATGATGCCGCCGCCTGTTGTCTCTCTACGGCTCGGCTGCTCGTGTTTATATAGTTGTGCTCGCGCGTGTGCTTAGTTGGCCTGCAGCCCTGTACATAAATAGATTCCCTAGGAGTATACTTATATGCCAACTCATCCAGGGCAATGCATTTTTAATTTCTTTTTACTCACCTCTCTGTCCGATTGCTCATGAGTTGTCACCCGCACGAGAAGATCTGAGCAGCTTTAATATTTCAACGAAATTTCGACGAATTTATGAAAGGATTATTTTACTGATGAACAGTATGAGATGTTCAGCTGTTCTTTTACCTAAAATACTAACAACTCATACGCCATACCACACATGTATCTCACCTCGCACATATAGCTGGCCTTCCAGTGGATTAACATCAAAGGGGTGGTAATTGCAATCGAGTTAATTGGGTGAAATGGATTATCGTCTCATCAAGCTCTTCCTCAATTGGATACCTCACGAATCAATTTTTCAGGACCGGTTCCTACTATGGTAATATACCAGGAAAGTTGTTACAATTATATTGGAGAAAATTCCTCATATAACACTATTTTAAATTGTGTTTCCCTATTTTTTTCTTTCGATAAAAGACACTTTTATTATCTCAAAATGTATCATCAAAGGGATACAAAGCATTAAGAGTATCACCCGGCCTCTACATAAGTAGGATGCACACATCCAAACACTAGTAGTCTGATAAACAAAAAGATAAAAGACCAACAATTCGACATCACTAGAGTGCATAGACCGACACCATGCCTATGTCAAAAGAGATGGTGGACCGATCCGGAGATTATGCTGTCACCCATGTTAAGAAAAAACCTCCGTAACCACCTGCTCTAATAGTGTGCACACCGTCTTGAACAATGGTTGGTACTCTGCTCGTTGTAGCATACACTACGTACGAAGTGAGTGCGTATAACGAAAAATAACCTGCAAAGGAGAAGCATTTTTGTCATTAAAAACAACATCATTTCTACATAGGCAAAGCGATCATAGTAAGGCATAGGCTCCAACCATTATTAGCGTTTTGTACCTATTTGAAATACCGTCCAGCCAATGACCAGGCCAAACGGGGCGCCCGCCCTGGGCCTCGAGCAGGCAAGGGCCCCAAGCCAGGTAGTATTCTTCCAGGCAGCCCAAAAAATACACGAAAAAAGTGGAGGCCCAAGGAATCGATCGCAGTTTGTATGCACTTGGCCCGCAACTCCTTTGCTTCCCCAGTCGCAGACTCAGCGCCGCCGGTCGCCCCTACCGCGCCTCTCCGATTCCAGTGCCATGGCCGGCCATTAATGGCGTGAATTCCCCAATCAGCTCTCCTTCTTTCTCAACGCTCTGCTCGTTCCCTAGACTTTGGAGAGAGGCCAAGAGGGTAGATGTTCTCTTTCCCGTTGTTCTTTTTTTTGATCGAAAGGGGTTTCCCCCCACCCCACTTTTTATTAAAGCGGGACACAGCAAACGCCCAGACTGTTAAAAGCATTCGAGTTCACCAGTAGTAGCAAACCAGAAAGGTAACTTGCACACCACTCCCACACTACAACTAAACCAGCAGCACATCAACGCGCCACGCAAGGCAGCCCAAAATCACATAAGTTCAGAAGTTCATCAGCACAGAAACGGGAACAGGATGAAAGCATCAGCCTCACACCAGATGTGCCTTCAGAACACCCCCGCCCCGGGGTCTTTTGGAACACGCTCTCAGTCCCCAGCCCAGGCGATCCTGAGCAGCTCGCCTCTTCCTCGGTCCAGGAGTAGGAAGCAGCGTTGGAGGAGCACCGATTGATCGCCTTTGCATAGAACCTTCCATTGATGTAGAGATGAGCTGATCCGACTCAACACCGTCCGGGTGCTTGTCCACGGTGTCCCCTGAAAACATATATCGTTACGCATAGTCCAAATCCCCCAGATGGAGGCAACACAAGCAATGTTAACTACAGATTTTTTGTTATTCAGCATCCACAAGGATGACAACTCAACCATGTCATTTGGGATATTAAAATTAAAAGCATCCGCTACATCGAGCCAAATTTGCTTAGCTACTACGCAATCGAAGAACAGATGATGAACAGTTTCATTCTCATTACAAAACAAACAACACGAGTTATCAACCACCCTCCTTTTACTTAAATTGTCTCTAGTAAGAATTTTATTATGATATGCTAACCACAAAAAAACCAGGTATCTGTTGGGAACAGCAATTTTCCACAACTTTTTCCAAATTGGGGTAGATACCCCTCCCCAGTTTATCATATTGTAAAAGGATTTGACAGAATAAATTCCAGAGGATTCCAAAAGCCAGATAGGCTGGTCCTCTTCATTAGTTATGGTCTTGGCAGAGATCACCTGAATTAAGTCATGCCACCTGTCCATAAATCTAGAATCCACACATCTACTAAACGTAAGTTTCAAATTAGTACCATCCCAAACCTCAGCTACAACACATTTTTGTTGTTGACAAATTTCATAAATCTCCCAAAACTGAGTTTTCAGAGAAGAATCTCCAACCCAAGTGTCGTCCCAGAAACTGATTCTGTCCCCTTTACCCAAGTTCCACCGAAAGAAAGGTCGAATGCCCTTAAAGGCCCATGTGACCCCTTTCCAAAAGGGCGACCCCACACCTTGCTTGGCCCAAAGCAAGTTGGGTTTATCAGTTATATATTTATGGTCAATTAGCCTACCCCAATCATTATCATGGTTAGTGAAGTATCTTTTTGCCCAAGAGGCAAGTAAGGCCATGTTGAACTCTCTTAAGTTAGGGATCCCTAGACCTCCAAACTCCTTTTTCTGAGAGATTAACCCCCATTTGGCCAGATGATATTTATGCTCATCTCCCTGGTCACCCCAGAAGAAATGAGCCATCTGAGAAGTGATAGCATTTATAGCCCACTTAGGAAACTTAATCACAGACATCAAATACATTGGAATGCTAGTAATACATGCTTTAAGCAGCACAAGTTTGGCCTCATAACTGTTTAATCTCCCTTTCCAGCCGCAAATTCTTTTGATGATCTTATCTATAATGTATTGGATATCCTCTCTTCTAAGTTTAAGGTAGTGGAGGGGAACACCCAAGTATTTAAGAGGGAAATTCCCCATTTTACAGCAGAAAATTTGGGATAGCATTTTAGCCTCGTCAATATTCACATTAATGGGCACCACTTCACACTTGTCATAATTGATTTTCAACCCAGATAGGTTTTCAAAACAGGCAAGCAACCACTTTAAGTTTTTCATATATTCAGTCTTAGGGTTGAGGAATAAAATCGTGTCGTCTGCATACTGTAAGCAGATAAGACCACGTGGGATAATGTGTGGAACAATCCCAGATATTATATTATTACTAACTGCCTTCATCAGCATCCGGGAGAAAACATCTGCCACTAAATTGAAAAGCATAGGGGAGCTAGGGTCACCTTGTTTCAACCCCTTCCCCCCCACAAAGTAAGGACCTAGAACATCATTAATTTTGACACAAAAAGAGCTTTGTTTAAGGATCGATAGGTTCCACCGAATCCACTTAGGGCCAAAACCCTGGAAGTTAACATCTCCACCAAGAAATCCCAGTTGACACGATCATAAGCTTTTTCGTAATCTAATTTGATAACAATCCCAGGGTCTTTGGATTTATGAAGTTCGTGGATAGCCTCATGGGCAGTCACCACGCTCTCAAGAATAAATCTACCTCTTACAAAAGCAGACTGGCATGGGGCCAGTAACCTATGTCCAATAGGGGAAACCCTATTCGTCATAGCCTTGCTAAAGATCTTCACAGAACAGTTGCTTAGACAAATAGGTCGAATTTTTTTTCATATTCTTGGCATCAGGTTCTTTAGGGATGAGAGTGACTATAAAATAGTTTAACCTCTGGATATCCAGAGACTCTCTCTCAAATTCCCTCACAAGCGCCATAAAGTCCCCTTTGATTATTTCCCAAAAATGTTGGTAAAAAATAAAGGACAGACCATCAGGTCCAGGGGCCCCATTGGCGTATGAGCCCATAATGGCTTCCTTAATTTCTTCTTCTAAAAAAGGCCTTTCTAATATCTCATTTTTAGCTATAGTCAATCGCTCCTCTTCCGACCAAAAATGATCATCCAGGTGGATGTTAGGTTTAGGCTCAAACCCAAAAAGGGTTTTATAAAAATTAGTTGCTACATCCAGCATATCTTTGGTAGAATATACAGGGCCATCAGGGCCTTCTAAGATGGATAACTGATTCTTCCTTCTTCTTTGGTTAGCCACAGCATGGAAATAAGCTGTATTCCTGTCTCCTTCTCTAATTCTCCTATCTCTAGATCTCTGCCACATGGCAGTTTCTTCTTTCTTCCAGATCTCATGGAGTTCTTCCTTAATCTGTTTCATCCTGAGGATATCCTCACTAGTGAGTCTATTTTGTTCAGAGAAAACATCTAAAGTATCAAACTCCTGAAGGAGCTCTTTCTTCCTCTTTTTCATAGCAGCCTCAACATTAATACTCCAGCCCTTGACTTGCTTCCTGAATAACTTAGTTTTAAACTGCCAGGTTTCAATGGCAGAGGTAAAAGGGGAAGGAGTAGCCCAAACTTTTTCAACTAACACTTGAAAATCAGGTTGCCCAATCCACCATTTCTCAAATTTAAAAGGCCTAGCTGGGTTGTGCACACCTGCCCCAGAATCTAACAAGATGGGAGCATGGTCACTCCCAACCCTTGGCAGGGCACACAAAGAGGTAAGAGGGAAGTGGCTATCCCAGCTAGTAGCAGAGAAAACTCTGCCAATAGTAGCAAAAATGGGGTTATCTTGATTATTACACCAGGTAAAAACCCTATTTGACAGTTTATATTCCATTAACCCCCACTTGTTAATCCAATCATTGAACAAAAAGGCCCAAGAATTGTTGATAATGCCTGAGGTTTTTTCTTTAGCCTCCCTAATTAGGTTGAAGTCTCCCCCAAGCAAAACAGGATAACATAATCCCTCCATGGTCTCATGTAATTCTGCAATAAAATCTATCTTATCCACAGCATAAGCTGTCCCATAAACTACCACCAGGTGCCAACAGAAGTCATCATTTTTATTCTTCAGGGTAATACTGATACAATACTATTTCGTACTAACATCTAAAACCTCAAAGACATTAGAATTTGTACCCACAAGGATACCACCAGCAGTGCCCACTGCAGGAAGTAAATGCCACTCATAAGCAGTGGAACCAGCTAACGTATTAAGGAAGGAATCAGACAGGGTCTCTCTTTTAATCTCCTAAAAACCCAAAAAATCAGGCTTATACTTATTCACCAAATCGGATAGGCACTATAGTTTACCTTTTTGACCAAGACCTCTAATATTCCAAAAAATACCAATCATGGAATTTTGAAGGGGTGTGTCAGACTAAAAAGTCCACCTCTTACTGCATTCCCAGAGCCAAAAACAACATCAGCAGTGCCCTCTAATGTGTTTTTGTTTGGGATGCAACTGACAGGAGTACAAACTCCATTTTCCTCACAGATGTCAGTGTCTAATTTGTCAGGTAAAGATATTTCAGGGTTTTGTGAAGCAAAAACTAAGCATTTTCCAGTTTCTTCTCTAACTAAATCATCAATAATCTGATTTTTTTCACTTTCATTATCTCCAATTCGTAAGTTAACAGCAGAAGCATAAGCTCCTAAATTAGATGCAACTTCAGAAGTAAAGGACTTACTTTTGAAAGTGTTGGGGATCTCCAAGTTTTTCTTCATCTTGTAGGCAGCGGCTTTCTCCATGATATTCTGTTCCTTAATTCAGAGATTCATTGATAAATAGCTCTGCGAAGGATTCCACATCGCACATCCACCAAATCTACATGGGTTTTCTTCTGCTCTTCATTGGATCCAAACGTGGGAGAGTGCTCAGGCAGGACACTAGAGAAGGGAGAAATTTTATTCACCTCATGGCGCTGTATTTTTGTTCGTGCTGATTACTACGGCATACAGATCAAGCCATTTACATCCATCATTTCGTTTCCAGGTGCTGTTGATCCTTGATTAACCATTTTTATGCAGCTTATTTAGTGAAATGTCTTCAAGAAATCATTTGTCTGGTAGTGGAATCCCAAAAGGGATCAATTGCTAAGTTCTTCAAAAACTGTTAATTCTTTGAGGGACTCTGCATGTTTCGATCATCATAGTATAAACATGAAATAGTCAGTTTGCTTTGTCATGCCTTATGCAGGATAGTTTGGAAGAGGTGAGTAATTATTTCGGCGAAGAATTTTTATGTGAAGAACATGGAGATTGGGGATGATCCAGAAACAAATGTTAGTTGATGCATTAGTTTTATATCTCATGGTAACACAAATGTTTTAAGTAGCAACTAGTTTCGACAAGGTCATTTGTTGTGCAGAAAAAAGACCATCTCCACTGACAATTAAAAAATCAATCTTTTGTGGAGCGTTATTATTTCATTACTGTCATGATACAGTTCTCTTGATTGATAAATAGTTGTACTGCCAGTCTTAAGAGTCCAAAGATAATCAATCTATGCTATGCATTGGATATTTAATTTGAGCTTTTGTGTTTCAAAAAGGGGCCCTTGTTCTTGTCTTGCCCCTGGCCCCGTATATCTATGGGACGGCCCTGCCAATGACCAAAATATTGGCAAGACTTGTGGGTGGATATACAAATTTGACGCAATTTGAATGGCTGACCACGTAGAACATGCAAACTTACATTGAAAAAAGAGGTGTTTAATTGTCTCATCATGAGTACAAAAACAACACTTCACTTCCCGACTAGTTGCGTCGTGCGAGGTTGTCTTTTGTTAGCACAACTCCCCTACGGAGATAACACATAAATATTTTAACTTTAAGTGGTACCTTTGCTTTCCAATTTTTTTGTTATTATTCATCGGTACCTCAGAATGCGTGAGTGCACGATACATAGAGTCTACTGTGAAAGACCCCGATGTAGTAAGGTTCCAGCGAAACACATGACGACCTTGTGTTAGGTTAATCGAATCCAGATGGGACAATAGATTATTCGATGACATAAGTCGGCTGCCAATCAAATCCCGCCAGGACGAAATATTTGGTGGGAATGAGCTGAGCACTTGCTCAATAGTATTATTATTATCATGTGCAATATTGTATAAGGCTGGGTATTGTTCTCGGAGAGTAGCTTTGCCTAGCCAGATGTCTTTTCAAAAACGAATCTCCGACCCATCCTTTATCATGAAAGACCCAAAACGAAAGAGATGTTTCTTTCTCGCCATTAGGCCAGCCCAAAAGTGTGAGTCTCCAAGTTTCCAATATACCTGAGACACTGCCTTTTTGGTCTATATACTAGTTGCGCAGCATGGTTTGCCAAACACCATCCTCAGTAAGAAGCTTGAACAACCATTTACTAAGTAAGGCCTCATTCTTGACCTGTAGGTCATGAATACCGAAGCCACCCTGGTCTTTCGGCCTACAAACCATGCTCCATTTGGCCAGCCTATATTTTTTCTTTTCACCATCTCCTTGCCAAAAGAACCTGGACCTAAAATAGTCCAGTCTTTGCAAGACCCCTTTTCGGAGATGGAAGAACGAAAGCATATAGAGAACCATAGTTGTGCGGACAGAGTTTATTAAAACCAGTCGTCCTCCAACTGAGAGCAACTTGCCTTTCCAGCTGCTCAAGTGTTTCTCTAGCCGCTTGTCGTGGTCCTAAGACTGACAGTAGAAAGGGGGGTAGGTATGGAGAGGCAAGATCTTAGCTATGGTGAAGGTGTACACACGAGGTTTACGAGTTCAGGCCCTTCTAGGTGGAAGTAACAGCCCTACGTCTCGGTGTCCGAAGGCGGTCGATTGGATTTGTGTGTTGTATTACAGGGGGTGCAAACCCTTGTGCCAGAGGAGGAGGGTGGCTTATATAGAGTGCGCCAGGACCCTCACCCACCTCCATTACAAGGGACTTAATGTACATAAAGTATGGGCGTTACTGGTAATGTCGGCCTTTAGTGCTATTAATGATCTTAAAGACTACGGAGTGAATCCCTGACCGTTACAGCGTTGAGTGACTCCTGGTATTCGATATGGTTGAGTGACTCTCCATATGGTCGAGTGACGGTAGGGAGGAAGACCTCCGAGTGATGTGGCCGTCGAGTGGATTGCACTCGACGTGTACAACCGGGGCTCTCCTGTTGTCTCTTAGTCCTTTTATCTTCCAGGGTAGTGACCTTGGGTAGGAAGTATAGGTCAGGCCTATGACCCTACCCCAGGTCAGTATCCTCGTCAGTAGCCCCCGAATGGATTAAGGTGTGAGTGGAAAGTAGGTCGAAGTTGAACCTGCTCCGAGCTTCATGCCTTCGCGAGTGTTTCCTGCAAGATCGAACGCCCGCGTTGGTACTTCGGCGTTGACTCAGTCGCCTTGATCCATTCAGAGAGCCGTCGACTGAACTGGTGACCTCACGCGTCGAGCGCTATGTCAGAGCATGAGATCTTGGGCGCGATTGTCTGTGGTGTATCTCGGATTTCGCAGGATATGAAATTTCGAGGAAGTGCGTGGGCCGGAGAGCGCCGAAACGGGTGTTCCGGATAAGTAGCGATGCCTCGATTACCACGCCACCTTTTTCGCCACGTATGCTGCGTGCAACTGTTGCAGGATTTGACGGGATTGCCCGGTCCCACGCGTCAGTCACTTGGAAGTGACCCTTTATAAGGTGACGGGGCCGAGGCACTTGCACTGTGCACGCCAACTCCTCCTTCTTTCTCCTCCGCTTCTCCACCGCGTCCAGCGCCTCCGCTCTCGACGCCGCCGCTCCTCCGCCATGGTGAAGGACAAGACGGCGGCGCTAGAGCGCGCCAAGAAGGTGAAGGGGGCGGCGAAGGGCAAAAAGCAGAGCCGCTGATCGTCGTCGCGCGCGGGACTGCCGTTGGGCTGGATCCAGGGTGATTGGATCCGGTCTTCGGTCCGACAGGAGGATCTGGCCGAACTGGAGGAGTCCAGGCTGATTGCCGAGGGAGCGGCGAGGCTGCCAAAGGGGGAGACGGAACCACAACCTCGACCGGGTGAGTGCGTTCTGCTTGCCACTCACGTCGACCAGGGTTTCTCGCTCCCTCCGCACCCTTTCTTCCGGGGATTTTTGAACTTCTTTGGTGCTCAGCTCCACCACTTTTCTCCCAACACCATCATGTACCTAGCTGCATTTGTATCGATGTGCGAGAACTTCTTAGGGTGTCGACCGCACTGGGGTCTCTTCAAACACATCTTCACCATTCGTTCTCAGTCGGTAAAAAAGGCAAAGTCGAGTGACTCGAAAATCCACGTCATCCAGATGTGCGGGGGTTCAGGTATCCAAAAGAGGAATAGGAGTGCTTTCCCCGCTGTGACTCTTCCTGAATCTGTTAGGGGTTGGCAGTCTGTCACGCCCAATATGCGATACTATCCTAAAGAGACTCGAAGGTCCCACCAAGGATAGAACCGCATATTAAAACGCTTTTGCAAGGTGGATACCATTACATCAACATTACATAATAGATGGGGATACATACAAAAGGCATACAATGCCACACGAATACAACATCATCTTACATAAGAGCAACATCCGACTACGGATGAAACACAAATAGAAAACTCAAACGACATCCACCCTGCTAGCCCTGGCTGCCGACCTGGAACCTATCCCCTGATCGAAGAAGGAGAAGGAGAACTCAAAAACAAGCAAACATCGCTCTCGCGTCATGATTATCACATAACCTGTACCTGCAACTGTTGTTGTAGTAATCTGTGAGCCACGAGGACTCAGCAATCACATTACCATGGGTATCAAGGCTAGCAAAGCTTAATGGGAAAGGAAAGGGTAAAGTGGTGAGGTTGCAGTAGCGACTAAGCATATATGGTGGCTAACATACGCAAATAAGAGCGAGAAGAGAGCAAACAGAACGGTCGTGAAGCTACCAATGATCAAGAAGTGATCCTGAACTCCTACTTACGCCAAACATAACCCAAAACCGTGTTCACTTCCCGGACTCCGCCGGAGAGACCATCACGGCTACACACGCGGTTGATGCGTTTTAATTCAGATCCGATGTCAAGTTATCTACAATCGGACATTAACAAATTCCCATCTGCCCATAACCGCGGGCACGGCTTTCGAAAGTTTATACCCTGCAGGGGTGTCCCAACTTAGCCCATGATAGGCTCTCGCGGTCAACAAAGGATATTCCTTCTCCCAGGAAGACCCGATCAGACTCGGAATCCCGGTTTACAAGACATTTCGATAATGGTAAAACAAGACCAGCAAAGACGCCCGATGTGCCGACAAATCCCGATAGGAGCTGCACATATCTCGTTCTTAGGGCAACACCAAATGAGACTAGCTACGAGTAAAACCAGACTTCGAGTTTCCCCGAGGTGGCCCCGCAGGCAGCTCGGTTCGGACCAACACTTAGACAAGCATTGGCCCGGGGGGTCTAAAATAAAGATGACCCTCGGGTTGGCCGACCCAAGGGAAAGGTATAGGTGGTGGTGAGGCAAATGGTAAAACCAAGGTTGGGCCTTGCTGGAGGAGTTTTATTCAAAGCGAACTGTCAAGGGGGTCCCATAAATAACCCAACCGCGTAAGGAACGCAAAATCCAGGAACATAACACCGGTATGACGGAAACTAGGGCGGCAAGAGTGGAACAAAACACCAGGCATAAGGCCGAGTCTTCCACCCTTTACCAAGTATATAGATGCATTAATTAAATAAGAGATATTGTGATATCCCAACATAATCCTGTCCACCATGGAGCAATCTTCAACTTCACCTGCAACTAACAACGCTATAAGAGGGGCTGAGCAAAAGCGGTAACATAGCCAAGCAATGGTTTTCTAGGAAGGGTGAAAAGGTTAGAGGCTGACATGGCAAATTGGGAGGCTTGAAGAGCAAGTGATAGGTAGCATAGCAAAGCGATAGAACGAAGCAACTAGCATAGCAATGATAGTAATGAGATCCAAGGTCACGGTCATCTTGCCTGAAATCCCGCTAGGAAGAAGAACGAGTCCATGAAGAAGATGAAGCCACGAAGACGAACCAAGTGTAGACGAACGAATCCTCACGATCGCAATGAACGGGAACTATCGAGAGAAGCACACAACATGGTAAACACACCACACATAGACAAGACATGATGCTCAACCAAGTATGATGCAAGGCAAGACTACATGAGGCTACTCATGGCAAGAGGTGATGCAAACAAGAACAACACATCAAGGCAAGTTTAAATGAGGCCGGAAACAACATATAACAAATCCGGTAAGTCCTCATGTGCAAATTTCGAAATTGGTCCAGATCTGAATAAACACTATGTTCAAGTTGTTAAGCAGCAAGTTAAGGTGCACCAAGATGATCTACACGAGATTCTAGTCAAGTTACATATAAAGTTCATTTAATTCGGAGATACGGCCTAGAAGATATGAGCAAAACAAGATAAACATGACATTGATGCAAAATGCATACAAACATCAAGCAAACACTCTCAAAACATGGATGCAACATGATAGTATGAAACTACATTCAAAATCAAGCAAGTTTCATATAGAGCACACTCAAAACGGAGCAATGGTTCAACACACACACATGAAACAAGACATAACAACAATCTGTCCAAAACAGCAACTAGGCATATTGCAAGCATCAAAACAATATGCTAGATCACCCCAACATGAGAACAAAAGGCATGGACATGATATACAGGTAAAGCATAACAAAACATGAACACTGAGCTATCTCCAGAAATCACTAGAACATGCTCAAAAAGGCATGGCAAGATTGCAAATAATAACAGTTTCAAACTTTGCAGAAATAACATCAGGTTGCAATGTTTAGAGTTATCAAACAACATGCTAATGGAACTTATCATAGAAACTTAAGGCATGGAATGATAATACTAAATGCATAGAACAAAAGTCCCTTACTGACCATGAGCCAAAAAGGATCAGAAGGTATGATGGCACCCATGTAAACATGACAAGTTATATGATAGATTCAAACATGGCAGGAACAACAATAAGTAGACATGTTGGTGAGCTTGTACCACTCACCACAGAGCAATTCATGGCATGATAAGGTGACCAACAGTAAGATGACATATTTATGAAGCTAGGCATGGCAAGATCAAGTTCATAGGGTGCATGGATCACTAGCAAAGCTCATGGCAAAACTGCACTTAATGTTAACAGGCTGACAGCAACATTATTTAGCAACTTGAGAGCAAGATTACAACAAGCTAAAGCAGGATATAAATGCAACCAGGGGCATGGATGGATAGCGCATGACATTTATAACAAAACATCCTTAGTGAACATCTCCAGATTATGCATAGAATGACTTGTAGCAGCAGGTTTACATAGTATCACGAAATAACAGATTCAGCCTAACAAAACAGCAACAGCAAATAATCTACTTCACGAGCTCGATGCACTCAGTAAAAGACTCACAAAAATACAAGACAATCACCCCTGTAAAGATGGCATGATGTAGTACAAAACACATGTAGAGCTCATGCTCATAAGATGCACACACAAAATGCAACAAAAATAACAAATCAAGTTCTGTTAACACACATCAGTTAACATCATATAGCACTCTTACAACAATGATTCAGACATCAATATGAACTCAAACAAACATGGCACAATGGAACGAAATGTAGAGCATCTCATGACGAACATTTTGATATATTATGCGCATGAAACGGAGCAGTATGAAACAAGTTATGGCATGTCGAACAGGGCACCAGAATGCTGAAAATCTCAGGGACTTAGGCAAAATTATACCTCCGCGAAAAGTCAACACGGGATGGCGGGATCCGGGACAGGGGCGCGGGCGCGTTTGGTTCACGGGACGGGTGGATCTCATCCACCCACCCGGTTCCGGTGAGGCGCGGGGAGCGGCGGCGGGTCGCAGCTGGCCGACGACGGGGGTCAGAGCAGCTCCGGCGGGGATGGCCGGCGACGGGAGGCTCCGGGGTCACGGGCGGGAGGACGGCGGCGGTCGTCGGTGGTCAGCGGCGGAGGGCTTAGCGACGGGAGGACGGGGCGGTGCTCGGGCGGGGAGGCGCGCGCTGCGCGCGTACCCAAGGTGGCGGGGCGGCGAGGTCCGACGCGGCGGCGGACGGAGACGGGGCCGGCGAGGCGGCGGCGGACGGAGGCGAGGG
>NC_041391.1:645331461-645338206 GCF_002162155.2 Triticum dicoccoides | reverse complement strand
CACGCGGGCCGGCGACGGTGGAGGGCGCGGGAAGGGCGACGTGGCGGCTCGGGATTCGCCGGGCGCGGCGGCGGGAGCTGAGGTGGCGGCTTCCTATTGGCCGGATGACGTGGCTGGGCGGCGGTGGATGCGTCCGGCTGCAGGCAGACATGTCCGGCGGCGCGAGGAGGGAGAGGGCTAGGGTTCATCTGTGCGAAAATTCGGGGGGAGACACATATTTATAGATTCTGGGAGCTAGGAGAGTTCAAATGGAGCACAGTTTTCGGCCACGCGATCGTGATCGAACGACCGAGATCATGGAGGGGGATTGGATGGGTTAGTGGGCTAATTTGAATGGTTGTTGGGCTGCAAGAGAAAAGGGGGTTTCGGGCTACGCGGTAAACCATTGGAGTATCAAACAACCTCCAAATCGCACGAAACTTGACAGGAAGTCTACCGGTGGTGTACCAAGGCCACTTGGCAAGCCTCGGTCCATTCCGAGAATGTTTAACACCCGCTCACAACAGGAGACAAAAGGGGAACGCCGGAGGGCATATGAGTGCCGGATTGCAAAACGGACAATGGGGAAAATGCTCAGATGCAAGAAACGAACATGTATGAAAAATGAAATGCACATGATGACATGATAAAATGCAACACGCAAGAAAAAGACATGGCAACGACGGCGAATAACTAGCAGACACCTGGCACATCAGATCCGGGGCATTACAATACTCCTCCACTAACAAGAGATCTCGTCCCGAGATCTTAGGACCGAGACGAAAGAGAAAGAGGAAGAGGTGAAGCAAGAACTCCAGAGAAGAAGCAAAGAATCGATAGCACCCGAGAAGAAGAGAGGAACAACGAGAATGACGAGAATCAAATGCTCATGGAAACATGATAGACTCTGAAAGCACTCCGGTTAGAACGAGATGAGAAACGAATAAGACTGAAAGGATTTAGGCAGCACTCCGGCTGAAAATGGAAGGATTAGAACACGAGCTTCACAAGATGGGATGACACTTGACGAGGTGAACAACACAATGCCTCCGGAAGAATTGAAAGAATGAACACCTCGGGAAGCAAGAAGAAGAAGATACTTGAACTCCTCCAACAAGAATCTTGATGAACTCTTGAAGAATGAATTAAATCATGAAGAACCACCATGAAGAACTCCGGTAACAAAAAGATTATGAGATAGAATGAAGGAAGAAAGAATAAGATGAGCCTTGCGATGATTTAGATGGAGGTTTCAACAAAAAGGCCGAGGAAATTTTGAACTCCGGAAAAGAAAAGATGAAAACACTTGGAACTAGAATTTATTCGTCAAGAACAAACTCCGAAGGAAGGGATTACTCACTTGGATGAAATAAGAATAAGATACATTGTATGCTTAACCTTCATCAAATTAAATTGATGACAAGATGGATTTCACATATTACTTATTCTTCTTGAAAAGGACTGAGAAGTGACATATTGCAAACTTGAGACGGTCTTCATGAACCACCGGTAGGATTGAAAAGAACGAAAGGATTAAAATGATACTCAAGGAAAAAGAATCTTGACCGAACCACCTTAAGAATTCGAAAATTGAATGGCGAAAGAGAATGAATCATCTGGAAGAATTAGAAGAACAAATATGATTGAGGGGATTTAGATACAAGAGAACGGGAAGAACTCGATCTGATTAAAGAGCACTTGAATGAAGCACTAGGATAATTGGATAACGATAGCTAGAATGATGGCTCCGATGAAAAGAAACATAAATCAACTCCTGACAAACTCCGGATGGGTGAGAAAAGGAATATCTGACAAATGGAATAAATTGAGAGGATAACATGAAGCTAGGACCATGAAACTTTGAGAGAACGGACAAGATTTAGAAAAGAAAATTCTTCTTCGGTTTTCAAATGACGATGGGAAACACCACCAAAATTACTGAGATACTCCGGGAGAATGAAAAGCGAAGAGGTTGCCAACAATGAAAGAATTTGAAAACGATCTTGGAGAAGGCATGTGACCGATGGGATCCATTCTTACGTCACACTTGAAAAGAATTGAGAATAGCTCCGGGGAAATTAGAAGAGTCAAGTAAGTTCCTGGGAAAAGACCTGTGGGTTAGGGCCCAGTTAAGAGAAAAACACAGTTGGAAAGGGACGATGAACAGATAGATGAAGCACCGGAACAATTGAAATATTCGAATGAGGTGACAACCTCGAATTAATTGGAACACAGACGAATCTCCTGAGATGTCTTCGGAACTCCGGAATGATAAACTGGCGAGAGGCGAACGAGCAAGGAAAACACTTGATCCAAGGAAAAGAATGTGATCAACCCGAAAAACTTGAATTGATGCCACCGGAAAGAGATGGAGAATGTCGCACAAAACGAGAATACACCGGTTGAAACAATTGACGAAAGACTGAAGAGGCTCCACACGAATGAAATAGATGGTCGAGAGAGACTCAGACTCCGGGAAGAAAAAGGGTGGGAGGGCGGGAAAAACAAAGGCAACTTGGAAGGGGGAACCGACGAATATCTTGAAGAGAAAACACCGGTTGAAATAATGCAAAGACTTCGCACGAGTAGGATGGATGCTCGATTACGGACTCCGGCTCTGAGATAAAAAAGGGTGGGTGGGTGGGAAAAGAAAACAACTGAGGATTGAACTTGGCAAAGATGAAGAGGCTCAAGTCAACTTGACGAGAAATGCACCGGATGAAAAGAGCTGAGAACCAATGATCGAAAACTAACCGCGTGATCCTAAAGAAAATAAATTTGAAGGGGAAGAGGAGTAACTCAAAACACCTACGTCAAGATTCCTCACCAGAGCGACGAAGGGGCTGAGGAGTAAAAAGAATTCCTACTCTCCGATATAACTAGACTCCGAAAATAGTTTTCTTCTAGACACGACAACGGCCAAACTACACGATCAAACAAGGGGGCTCCTAAGGTCGGTCGAGGCTCTGATTCCAACTTGTCATGCCCAATATGCGATACTATCCTTGGTGGGACCTTTGAGTCTCTTTAGGATAGTATCTCATATTGGGCGTGACACAGTCGTCCTGGTTCTACTGCTAGGACATCGCGGCTCCAAGTCAGTCGACCGGTCTTCCTCCCTTCTCGTTCGACCGTGTTCAGACTCCTGCTCCACTGAAAGTAACCACTGCTGAGACCGTGGAGACGAGGATGTTGGTGGACCGAGTGGTCCAACTCATCAATGACGGTGTTACCGGTCTGGACTTGCTGGAAGTGTTCGTCAGTCGGCGCATCCAGCCTCTCCAAGCTCGCGATCACCCGATGTGGTTGTATTCTGGACCGGATGACACTGCTCGGGTCCATCCAGAAGAAGTGCCGCCCAAAACCGTAGCTTTGTGGCTGAAGGGCATAACAGGAAACCAAGATAACCCTAGAGGATCCAGGCGAGTCGCCCCTTTCGGTAACGACAACCCACCCGACAAGGTACACTCTTTGTTCTGACTGTTTCCCGCTCGCGTTCCGACTGTACTTGATGTTGGCTGACTCTTGCTCGATTGGTTTGCTTTGCAGGTATTCACTGAGATGCATTCAATGCCCAACGGTGAACATGCTTTGGCACAAGACCAGGAGGGGGAGGACAGTGCTGAGGAGAGTGGTGAGTGGGAGTCTCCGGGAGAAGAGGAGGAGGAGGAGAGCGAGGAGTCGAACAAGGAGGAAGAGGTCGACTCGCCGCCACGTTCTGAACGTCGATCCAAACAGCAGGATGATCCGTCTGGCGGGCGTGGGAAAAGCGTGGCTCCGAGTGCCACTACTCAGAAGCGCACTCGGACGTCGACTCTGGAGCCGACGGAGAAGGTGGCCAAGCAGCCTAAAGTCGATCCTCCCAAGGCTAGGAAGACATTGCCGCGGATCAAGATGGACATCCCTGTTGCTTCGGGGTGAGTATCTCGTTTGTGTTTCCGTAGGTCGACTAAAGGTTTTCTTGTTATGACAAACCAATTCATGTGTCTTTCCAGTCCCACCTCTACTGCCACTGACATGGACATTGACAAGGCGCCAGGAGATGAAGAGGCCACCTCACGAGTCGGTAAGTCTGATCGACCAAGCCTCGTTGAGTTGAGTAGATCGTCAATCGGCAGAGTTCCTGAAATTTATCTCTTTCTATAGTTTTGCAAGAAGTTGTTGTGCTCCCTCACGACAAAGAAGAGGCACCTCTACAGAAGAGGAGGAAGAGGAGTGGAAGCTTTGGTAGGAGGAGGATTGAAGTTCAGGTCCCTCAGTCGACACCGGCGCTCGAGGCGGTGGTCGAACGCTCCGGAGAGCCTGTTCGGACCAACGTCACGTTCACCAGCCCGCTGACGACTGATCGTCCGGTGGGCTCGACTACTCCGACTCCTACTGCTCCGGTGCAACTTCACGCCTCTGACTCAGCGACTGCTCAAGCTGCTCTACAACCATCACTTTTTGCTGTGTATCAGACTCTGGATGACTCGCCGAGTGCAGCTAGGGAAGCTCTTCGCCAGGTGAACCTTGTCATGGAGCAGGTGAAGGTGGTGCACGAGGCTAGCTAGGTGGCCTACAATGCCAGTACTGCCCTTCAGGCGAATGTTCAGGTCAGCAAGACTCCGACTGACTTTTCGAATATTGTCTTATATCTGATGACCCACTGGGGTGTTTTGTTGCTTAGAGCCTGGAAAATTTTCCATGCCACTCGACTTGAGTTGAATCTTAGTAGACTTTCTGAACTAGTGGGGGCACGCGGAGTGCACCCACTGGGTGTAGTCTCCGAGACCATGGTCGACTGCTGGCAGTCGATTGAGGTCTTAGATTTTTTTTTGAACTCACGTTGGGCAGACCCTGCTGAGTATTGATCTGAACCAGTGGGGGCACGCTAAGTGCACCCACTGGGTGTAGTCCCCGAGACTACTTGTTGGATATTTGATTCGACAGTAGTCTTAGAGTAGCTTTTCTCCATCGATGCCCTTTATTTCTGTCGATTGACATGTCACTTTTGCTGACTGTAGAGGTCTTGTGATCTTGGAGCTCGTCTTTCGAAGTTAAAGAAGAAGCATATCAGCGTTGAACTTGACCTTGAACTTTCCAAGAAGAATCTCAAGACTGCTCAAGAAGAGACGACTATCATGGGAGGTAACCATTCGACTGTCTGCTTAGTAGACTTTCCACTGCTTTCCATTCAATCTCTTAGAACCGAGTGACTTCACATAAGCAGATGTGCGTAGTGAAAACCACCAGCTTCAGGCTCGTCTGAAGAGTGTTGTTTCTTTAGAGAGAATGAAGGAGGCGTTGGAGAAGAAGGACATGAACCTTGTTGCTGCTCAAAAAGAAGCTCGTGAGAAGATGACGCTTGCGGACCAGAAGCTGGCTTCAGTCGGCAAGTTGGAGGATGAGAAAGCAAAGTTGAAGATGGCCGTCTCGGATGCCAATCGGGAAGTCGAGCAAATGAGGAAGGACAAGGAGAACCTGACCACTGAAGTTGACGGTCTCAGGGCCAAGACGGGCAAGCTATATTCCCATTTGGAACAACTTGCGGCAAAGCTTGCCTTGAAGCTTGAAGGTATGACTGTTCAGTTAGATAACTGTCGTCGACTGAAATTTGCAATACTATCGACTCATTGTTTTTTGTGATGGAATAGAACTCTGTCAGAACTTTGAAGCTGAAACTGGACGGGTCGAGACAGGTCTCGACCCCATCAACTGTCCCGTGAAAGATGAAGTTGCGATGAACTTGCTTCGACTGGAATCACGCTTGGACGGTGCAGTCGACTATCTGGCTCGACTGAAGACCGCGATGGCCTGAGCGGACACCGAACTCTGGCCTCAGGAAGAACTTCCTCAAAGTCTCGAGTTGCTGATGACTCGACTCAACCAAATCCCTGACCGAGTGCAAGATTGGAAGAAGTCTTCTGCCTGCTGTGGCGCTAACGTGCCTTGTCACTGGTTCGCGTGCACTGCAAGAAGGCTAAAGAAGAGAAGCTGGCGGCCCTCAAGGTGGCGAATACGAAGAAACACTCTTTCCAGGACTTCATAGACACCTTCCTCGAGGCAGCTACCCGCATTGCCGACAACATTGATCTTGACAGCTTCTGCGATCCGTCCAGCCCTTCTCCCGTCGAGTGACAAAAAAAACATTATGCCTCACTTTTATTTGCCTCGGAATGGTGAGTGATTTTGTAATCGTTAAAACTCCTTCGGGCCTGATGCACGAGCATTTTCAATCTGCAGTTAGGAACTTCTGGATTTGTCTTTGAATATGTTGGTTTATCTTCGAGTGAAATCCGTTCTTTTCTTGGATCGGTCTCTCTTTGTTTGACGCAGGTGTTGGAGAGGGATTAGCAGTCGAATCAGTTGGACGAGCCTTGGGCAGCATTGATCATCTCATCAGCAAGGTACTCAACAATGGTCTTTATGTTCCTGTCATCAGCAAGGGGCCAACCGTTGGATGGGTGCACACAATCTCGTCCTTCTTCTTGACGGTGCAGCCCCCGTGGGGGGGGGGGCTGTGGCGTCGTGGTCGACCTGCAACCCCACTCACCACTCGGTAGGATTTTTCGGACTTAGGCGAGTACTGGACTGCGGCTAAGCCTCCGAATGGGAGGGCTGCTCACCACTCGATAGGATTTCTCAAACTTAGGCGAGTACTGGACTGCAGCTAAGACCCCGAGCGGGAGGGCTGCTCACCACTTGGAAGGATTTTTCAAACTTAGGCAAGTACTGGACTGCAGCTAAGCCCCTGAGTGGGAGGATTGCTCACCACTCGGTAGGATTT
>NC_041391.1:645270725-645330878 GCF_002162155.2 Triticum dicoccoides | reverse complement strand
ACAATCTCGTCCTTCTTCTTAACGGTGCAACCCCCGGGGGGATAAAGATTCGAGATCGACCGATACCGTTTTGGAGGACTTTTTATTACTTAGGTGAGTACTGGACTAATGCTAAGCCCCCGAGTGAGAGGCAGACTCACCACTCGGTAGGATTTTCATTACTTAGGCGAGTACTGGACTGCAGCTAAGCCCCCGAGTGAGAGGCAGACTCACCACTTGGTAGGATTTTCATTACTTAGGCAAGTACTGGACTGCAGCTAAGCCCTCGAGTGAGAGGCAGACTCACCACTCGGTAGGATTTTTATCACTTTATCTTAGGCGAAACAGATTCGCAGCTAAGCCCCCGAGTGAGAGGCGGACTCACCACTCGGTAGGATTTTCATTACTTAGGCGAGTACTAGACTACAGCTAAGCCACCGAGTGAGAGGCGGACTGACCACTCGGTAGGGTTTTTATCACTTCATCTTAGGCGAAACAGATTCACAGCTAAGCCCCCGAGTGAGAGGCGGACTCACCACTCGGTAGGATTTTTTTCACTTCATCTCAAGCGAAACAGATTCGCAGCTAAGGCGACACATACAAAAGAAATAAACAACAATCATTCGGAAGACTGTAAAATTATGTCTTTTGATAATCAAACTAAGAGGTACTTCTTATTACATCTCGTCAGTCTAAATACTTAAGAGTAAAAAGGGCATAGCAGTTCCGCATTCCAGGCGCGTGGTTCATCTTTGTTGTGCTTGACGTTGAAGAGATGGTATGCTCCATTGTGGAGCACCTTGGTGACGACGAAAGGGCCTTCCCAAGCGGGGGCGAGCTCATGTGGCTTCTGCTGGTCCACTTGGAGAACCAAGTCCCCTTCCTGGAATGCTCGACCCCTTACATTGCTGGCGTGGAATCGGCAACAAGTCTTGTTGATAAATGGTCGACCGGATCAAGGCCATCTCTCTTTGTTCCTCCAGGAGGTCGACTGCATCTTGTTGAGCTTGCTCTGCTTCCTCTTCCGAGAAGAGTTCGACTCGGGGAGCATTGTGGAGCAAATCACTTGGCAAAATGGCTTCGGCTCCGTAGACTAAAAAGAATGGAATCCGTCCGGTCAACCGATTGGGAGTTGTCCTCAGCCCCCAAAGCACTGATGGGAGCTCATCGACCCAAGCTCCTGCCGCGTGCTTGAGGTCATGCATCAACCGGGGCTTCAGTCCTTTGAGAATCAATCCATTCGCTCTCAGCCTGCCCATTCGACTAAGGATGGGCGACCGAAGCGTAATCGACCCTCGTGCCTTGGGAAGCACAAAAGGCTCTGAATTCATCAGAGTCGAAGTTCGATCTGTTGTCAGAGATGACGCTGTGTGGTACGCCATATCTGAATATCAATTCTCTGATGAAACTCACAACAGTACTTGCTTCAAGGTTTTTAATGGTCTTGGCTTCGATCCACTTGGTAAACTTGTCGACTGCTGCTAGCACATGGGTAAACCCGCTCCTGCTGGTCCTCAGGGGTCCAACCATGTCCAATCCCCAAACTGCGAAAGGCCAGATGAGTGGAATGGTCTTCAGAGCTGATGCAGGTTTATGGGACATGTTGGAGTAAAACTGACACCCTTCACATTTGTCCACTATTTCTTTTGCCATCTCGTTGGCATGTGGCCAGTAAAACCCGGCTCGGTATGCTTTGGCCACGATGGTCCGAGAGGACGCAAGGTGACCACAGGTCCCCGAGTGAATATCATTGAGGATCAATTGGCCTTCTTCTGGCATGATGCACTTCTGGCAGACCCCAGTTACACTTTCTCTGGACAACTGACCTTTTATCACAGTAAAGGCTTTAGACCGTCGGACGATCTGTCGAGCCTCTTTTTCATCCTCTGGGAGTTCTTTCCTAAGAATGTATGCAATTTATGGCACTGTCCAGTCAGGAGTGATGACCAAAACCTCCATGACTAAGTCGACCACGGCTGGGATTTCGACTTCAGTCGGATCTGTGGCACTCTTGGGCTGTGGTGATTCTTCGATGAAAGGATCTTCCTGAACTGAAGGTGAATGAATATGTTCCAAAAACACATTTCAGGGAATGGCCTCTCTCTTTGATCCTATCTTTGCCAACTCATCTGCATCTTGATTTTTCAGTTGGGGTATATAGTGAAGCTCCAAACCTTCAAACTTCTTTTCCAGCTTTCTTACTGCATTGCAATAACCAGTCATGGCTGGGCTCCTGACATCCCATTCCTTCATCACCTGATTAACCACCAAATCTGAGTCGCCATAGACCATAAGGCGACGGACGCCGAGTGAAATGGCCATACGCAACCCGCATAAAAGTGCTTCATATTCGGCTTCATTATTAGAGGAATCAAAATGAATCTAGAGAACATAACTAAGCTTGTCTCCACGGGGGGATACCAATACTACCCCAGCACCTGAACCATTTAACATCTTGGAGCCATCAAAGAACATAGTCCAATGCTCCGAGTGAACTTGAGTCGGCAATTGCTGCTCAATCCACTCGGCAAGGAAATCTGCGATTGCTTGGGACTTGATAGCTTTCTTTGCCTCGAACTTGATATCCAATGGAAGGAATTCAATCGTCCATTTTGCCACTCGACCAGTTGCATCTCTGTTATTTAGAATTTCAGATAGTGGCGCGTCGCTGACGACTGTAATGGAGTGGTCAGAGAAATAATGCGCAACCTTCTTCATGGTCATGTATATTCCATAGAAAAGCTTCTGATAATGTGGATATCGTTGCTTGGATGGAGTCAAAACTTCAGAGAGATAATAGACTAGGTGTTGAACCTTGTAAGCCTTTCCTTCTTCTTCTCGCTCGACCGTGAGTACTGTACTGACAACTTGTCCAGTGGCTGCAATGTAAAGCAGTAAAGGCTCTTTGCTGATTGGCTCAGCGAGCACCGACTGGGTGGAAAGCAGGGTTTTGAGCTCTGCAAACACTGCATCAGCTTCTTCAGTCCACTCGAACTTATTAGATTTCTTCATCAGTCAGTAAAGAGGCAATGCCTTTTCACCGAGACAAGAAATGAATCGACTCAGGGCCGCCAAACAACCAGTCAGCTTTTGAACGTCATGCACTCGCACGGGGCATTTCATTCAGAGGATGGTATCAACTTTTTATGGATTGGCATCGATCCCTCATTCGGAAACGAGAAAACTGAGTAACTTTCCTCCTGGAACTCCGAATGTGCACTTTGACGGATTAAGCTTGATATTGTACCTCCTCAGGTTGGCAAAGGTTTCAGCAATGTTAGTCAATAGGTTGGAACCTTTGCGAGACTTGACCATAATGTCATCCATGTATGCTTCCACATTCCGACTGATTTGAGTGAGCATGCACTTCTGAATCATTCTCATGAATGTGGCTCCGGCATTTTTCAAACCAAAAGGCATGGTGAGATAGCAAAAGCACCCGAATGGGGTGATGAAGGCAGTTTTTATTTCATCGGGAATATGCATCTAAGAAAGACAAGCGCTCGCACCCCGCAGTCGAGTCAACAATCTGATCGATGCGAGGGAGAGGGAAGTGATCTTTCGGGCAGGCCCGATTGATATGCTTGAAATAAATGCACATACAAAGTGAATCATCCTTCTTAGGAACCATGACTACATTGGCTAACCACTCGGAGTGGTAGATTTCACGGATGAACTCTGTTGCCAACAGTCGAGCCACTTCTTCGCCAATTGCTTTCCTCTTCTGCACGACGGACCGCAGAAGGTGCTCTTTGACGGGTTTTACCTTGGGGTAGACACGCAAACGGTACTCGGCCAGTCCCCTGGGTACACCTGGCATGTCAGAAGGTTTCCATGCAAAGATGTCCCAGTTCTCACGGAGGAACTGGACGAGCGCTTCTTCCTATTTGCTGTCGAGTGTTGTTGATATATGAGTCGGTGCAGCATTGGGATCTGTCGGGTGAATATGAACTGGCCTCGTCTCACCAGTTGACTGAAATGCAGAATCTGAAGCAGGCTTCTTGGCTCGGAGCAAGTCACTCGGATCTGCATTCTTCTGATACTCTTGGAATTCAATTGCTGCCATGTGTGCATCGGCAATTTTGGAACCTTTCTGGAAACATTCCTCAGCCTTCTGCCGATTGCCAGTAACTGTGATCACACCTATGGGGCCAGGCATCTTTAGTTTGAGGTACACATAACATGGTCCAGCCATAAAATGTGCATAGGCTGGCCTACCCAAAATGGCATGATAGGCGCTTTGGAAATCCACAACTTCAAATGTCAACTTCTCCTTACGGTAATGCTTGGAATCACCGAAAACCACATCGAGGGCGATCTGGCCGAGTCATTCGGCTTTCTTTCCAGGGATAACACCATGAAAACTCATGTTGCTCTCGCTAAGTTTGGACATCGGAATGCCCATCCCCTTCAAGGTTTCAGCGTAAAGGATGTTCAGACCACTGCCAACGTCCATCAGTACTTTGGTCAGTCGAGTGCCTCCAACCACGGGGTCGACCACCGGTGCTTGCCTCCTAGGGGTGGCCACATGAGTAGGATGGTCAGACTGGTCGAACGTGATGGCTGTCTGAGACCATCTTAGGTAGGTGGTCGACGCCACAGGAGCGACCATATTCACTTCTTTGTTGATGACCTTCAATCGACTCTTGCTTTCAACATCAGCAAAAATCATCAAAGTGGAATTGACTTTGGGATAACCATCGTCTTCCTCTTCATCTTCATCTTTGTCCGACTCTTTCTCCTTCTTATTGGGTTGTTTCTCTCGGAACTGCTAGATTAGGAGTCGACATTGTCGGGTGGTATGCTTCGGGTAAATCAGATTACCTTCTTCATCTTTCTTCATGTGGATGTGACATGGCAAATCCACCACGTCATTCCTTGCTTGATCCTTTACCTTCTTAGGGGGCCATGGCCCCTTAGGTTTTCCCTTTAACTTTCCTTGATTCACTGCCGCAATCTCTCTAGGTGCCGCTGGCTCGGCCTTATGCTTCTGTTTCCGACTGGAGTTACCTCCACCGGTCTCTTGGCCAACTGGTTTACTCTTCCTGCTACGGAGTCGATCCTCTTCTTCTCCGTTGGCGTACCGGGTTGCTATCTCCATCATCCGAGTCAGAGTCATATCCCCGGTCCGACCGAATTTCAAGACCAACTCTCTATATTTGACGCCTTCCTTGAAAGCGCATACTACTTGATGCTCTGATACATTCTCAACGGTGTGATGCAAAGTGGTCCATATCTGAATGAATTCCCTCAAAGTCTCATTCGGCTTCTGCACACAATGTTGCAACTCGGGCAACCCTGCTGGTCGCTTGCACGTGCCCTGAAAAGTTCTTACGAACACTCGAGATAGCTCCTCCCAACTATGTATACTGCCCGGAGTCAATTGAGTCAACCACGCTTGGGCCGACCCTTCCAACATAAGAGGGAGATGCTTCATCGCTA
Organism: Triticum dicoccoides; assembly: GCF_002162155.2. NCBI lineage: Eukaryota > Viridiplantae > Streptophyta > Magnoliopsida > Poales > Poaceae > Triticum > Triticum dicoccoides. The sequence goes on along the minus strand of NC_041391.1, from coordinate 645,325,457 downwards.
TCTCATCGTTTCCGCCTCCAATCTGCACAGCCACTCGGTAATCTTCAAGCCAGGTTTCAGGCTTGGATTCGCCGGTGAACTTACTGACCCCGGACGCCAACCTGAAGTTGGGAGGAATCACCACTGCCCCGATGGCCCTGCTAAAACACTCGGGACCGGAAACATGTACTTTGCTTCCACTTGGACGATCTCTACCGGGGTCTTCTTTGTGTGCCCTATTCCGGTCGACCAGGCCTTGAACGAGGATATACCTCGCGTTGAAGCCCGGTTCCCTTGGGTCAACTGAGGCTCTGCGCTCGCCACTGTGATGACGCCTGTCATCGTTCTGCCGAGGCACATACGACGCACTCCTCGGAGGAGGCGTGGGTCCTCAACGACGATTGTCACGGTCGAGTGGATGATCATACTTCCCACGGCCTTCACGCCGTAGAGGCGATCTTGGGCTGTGAGCTGACTGAACCGTGTCCGCTGCAACGGATCTGCTGTGAATCCTATTCCGTGAATGAGATACTGCTGTGTTTTGCTCTCCCGCTGCCCGGAGCAAGGCCCGGATCTGCATCAACCCTCTGTCAGCTTCTGACTGGGAAGGTTGGATCGATCCTGCTATTCGGGCCGCAGCTGTGAGATTCTGAATCGGAGTGCAATATACCTTAGGTGGAGGCGGAAAAAGCTGTCATTGACTGGACTCATGGATCCGCTCCTGAGCGCGCTCGTCGAGAGCACGCTGAAGGTTATCCAGTCGAGTGTGCTCAGCCAAGTTAGCTAGGCGCACCTCCTCCAAGGCCCGAGCCTCGGGGGTTTCTCCAATGATGGGCATGTGGAGTGCATCCATGTTGCGGTGATGAAGTTCTTCCCTCTGCTACAAAGAGAGGGGTTCGGGTCGGTATTCCTTGTGGCCGCGTGATGGATCGCCGCCCCCCGTCTCTGCCGCCATCATGGCGGAAACCAGGCGGGCTATGAGGTCCGTCGACCATCAAGACTTCAGCCGCAGGGTCGCTGCTATCGCACTCGGATGTGGTCTCCGCGGAGCCAGTCGAACAGGCCGTAGAGAGTTTCGTCGGGCTCGATTGCCGCGACTCGGTGGGTGGTCAAACGTCGAGCCACCATGTGCTTCATCCACCGCTGAAGCCGCGATCGACCGGATCGCTTGCAGCGACGAACGGCAGGGAGTGAAAACACCATCGGGGTCGACTGATACTGAGTCGACGACTGCCGAAGGAGAACACCGTGAGCGCACACTCGAAAGTGCGTTGGCCCTCGGACGGGGAGCGCCTCAATGTCCAGGGGAGCTTCTTGAAGCCACGCGGAGTCGTCGGCGACGAACACGAGTGCACCAAGATGGATCTCGCGGCCCTCAGCCAATCCGCCGCCGGAAACCATGACGATGACGATCAAAAAAACTTGCAACTTCACCAGCAAGTCGCTAAGATACCTGCCCCATGGTGGGCGCCAACTGTCGTGGTCCTAAGACTGACAGTAGAAAGGGGGGTAGGTATGGAGAGGCAAGATCTTAGCTATGGTGAAGGTGTACACACGAGGTTTGCGAGTTCAGGCCCTTCTCAGTGGAAGTAACAGCCCTACGTCTCGGTTACCGGAGGCGGTCGATTGGATTTGTATGTTGTATTACAGGGGGTGCGAACCCTTGTGCTAGAGGAGGAGGGTGGCTTATATAGAGTGCGCCATGACTCTCGCCCACCTCCATTACAAGGGACTTAATGTACATAAAGTATGGGCGTTACTGGTAACGTCGGACTTTAGTGCTATTAATGATCTTAAAGACTACAGAGTGAATCCCTGACCGTTACAGCGTTGAGTGACTCCTGGTATTTGATATGGTCGAGTGACTCTCCATATGGTCGAGGGACGGTAGGGAGGAAGACCTCCGAGTGATGTGACCGTCGAGTGGATTGCACTCGACGTGTACAACCGGGGCTCTTCTGTTGTCTCTTGGTCCTTTTATCTTCTAGGGTAGTGACCTTGGGTAGGAAGTATAGGTCAGGCCTATGACCCTACCCCAGGTCAGTATCCTCGTCACCGCTCCTCCACATGCTTCCACTCTGCAATGGTGAGACACCGATAATGAATTGGTATTACCAAATATTTAATTGGGAACTTTCCATGTGCACAACCAAAAAGGTCAGCATAATCAGCCGCCGCCTCAACGACTTCTCCAAAGCAGAACAATTCACTTTTATGGAAGTTAATCTTAAGACCCGACATTTGCTCAAACGCTAACAGCAGAAGTTTCAGGTTTCTAGCTTTTTTTAGGTCATGTTCCATAAAGAGAATTGTGTCATCGGGATATTGCAGAATAGAGAGACCACCATCCACTAGATGTGGCACTACTCCTATAATCTAGCCGCCTGCTTGGCATGCTCAATCAGAATAGCCAACATGTCAGCCACAATGTTAAATTACATTGGGGACATGGCGTCACCCTGCCGTAGTTCTTTTTTTGTCTGAAAGTAATGACCAACATCATTGACTTTGATGGCCATGCTAACTCCAGTTACAAAATTTTGGATCCACTTGCGCCATTTATCGGAGAAGCCTTTCATCCTTAGGGCCTGTTGGAGGAAAGACCATTTGACCTTGTTATAGGCTTTTTCAACGTCAATTTTGAATACTACTCCACTCATGTTTTTTCGGTGCATCTCATGGACAATCTCATGTAGGATTACTACGCCATCGAATATATTCCTTCCTTGTATGAAAGCTATTTGAGATGGCCGGACAACATGGTCAGCTACCGAGTTTAATCTATTCGTCGCCACTTTGGTGAAAATCTTGAAGTTCACATTAAGGAGGCATATGGGTCTGAACTGTTGAATCCGTTCGGCCTCCTTAATCTTCGGCAACAAGACAATCTCACCAAAATTAAGTCTGAATAGGTCAAGTCGGTCGGCATGCGGACAATTGAACAACTCCAAAAGGTCAGACTTGATGATATCCCAGAAATTCTGATAAAATTCTGCTGGGAAACCATTAGGGCATGGAGCTTTATTATGTTCCATATGGAACACCGCAGCTCACACCTCCTCTTTTGAGAATGGTGCCGTTAGGATATTATTTTATTCTGCCGTGACATGTGGAATATCATCTGTTCGGGTCTCATCAAGGGTGGAATTTCCTTCAGTAGCCGCTCCGAAAAGAGATTTGTATTATTTGGTGATATACTTTTTGAGCTCTTCCTGACCTTCGATCCGCCCCTCATCTTGTTGGAGACTGTAAATACATTTCTTCCTATGCTGGCCATTGGGTACCAATTGGAAGTATCTTGTATTACTATCACCCATCAAAATGAAATAAGCCTTTGATCTCTGGTAGGATTTGATCTCCTCTTCTCGCAGTAAGCGGGCAACCATCTCATTAGATTGATTTTTTAGTTCAATCTCTTGCTGAGATAATGTGCGCGTCTCTGCAATTTTGTCAAGGTCATCAATGATGGTACAAAGCATTTGTTTTTATTTTTTTATAAATTACGTTGGTGTGTTTTGCCCATCCAGAGAGGTGTCGCCTCATGGCTCTTATTTTAAAGCTCCATCACTGAATAGGTGTACGACCAACGGCGGGTTTCTCCCAAAAATTCTTGATTATGTCTACGAATCCATCCCTATGCAGCCATCCCAATTAAAATTTGAAAGGGAGTCGGGTGGCTGGGTTGATCGAGTTAGAATTCAGAATGATGGGTGCATGATCCGATAAGGCCTCGATACGCTCTAGGGTTGCACAGTTACCAGAGGAAATTTTAGTTCCCATTCGGTATCCATTAGTACCCTATCGAGCTTCTCATATGTCGGCACAGATCGGTTGTTCGCCCAAGTGAACTGACGGCCCGACATACCGGCCTCCCAAAGATCCAAACTGTCTATCACAACATTGAATAGGAAAGGCCAATGGGTGTCGAAGCAGTCATTATTTTTCTCTTCTTGATACCTAAGAATGTTAAAGTCCCCTCCAATAAGCATTGGGTACGGGTTATTCTTAGCCAGGTTTACCAATTCCCGAAGGAAAGCAGATTTATGCTCATCTTGGGCAGCCCCATAGATAGCGACAAGAGTCCATATAAAATTATCAGCTCTATTCCGTAGGTGAAATTTTATATGAAATTCACCGATCGAAAAAGCCAACAAGTCCATGGTTGTTGTCATTATCCCAAGAAGGATTCCTCCAGATCTTCCAAGAGCTGGTAGACTATGTCATGTGCAGTCGAAACCACCTAATAGGTGATCGAGGACATGCGGGAGAAAGTCACACTTGCCAGCCTTGGAAATTGCCACCAAATCCAAACCGTGTTCCCGGACACAATCAATGATGTGTTTATGTTTAACCAAGTCTGAGAGACCTCAGCTATTTCAAAACATGCCTCTCATGTGGAAACTCGGGTTTGTGTTGAACTCTTCGCCTTCCTGTTTTTGTTTCTTTTTAGAGGAATGTGATTTAGATTTCCGTGAAGACGACGTGAAGTCACAAAACATGGACTCAGGTTTTGCATAATCCAATCGAACCTTGGTAACCTGACCAACCAAGTGGGATGTAAGCGGACCATCATATTTGGCATCTTCTTCATCCTCCTCCTCGGTTTCGGGATCAGGTACGGTGGTTTTACATTTCGGAGAAACCTTTAAGAGGTCGTTCTCCATATGTTTAAGCACCCATACAAACAAATTAATTTCACTATCATTACTTTCCATAGATACACCAACTTTATTTAAATTAGTAGAAATATGGTTGTCGGACAAAAAGAGAAATAACTGAATGGACGAGGTACCTGTCAAGGGGTCCAATTTCCTCAAAGCATGGCAGCGCATTGCCTTCGCAACAGAGTGATCATTAGTCGAGGAAGAACCATCAACAGTGAGGGAGTGGTGGCTACTACGTCGCAGGGGCCTAACCAATCCTCCGGACATAGTTCCCATCAAAGTCTTGGGCGGAGTAGTTGATGTAGTCCTCTCCAAAGCAGGTGGTGTCCAAAGCATCCCAAAGGTTGGTGAAGAGGGACGCGTCGCAGGTCCCATCAAAACGCCCGCAACAAATGCCGAAGAAGATCCTGTAGCACGATCCTCCGCTGGGCCAAGTGGCACCACGGCGACGGCCACACGAACCGGTGACTCCATCGCTGGCGACGTCCTAGATTCCCGCACGCCAACCGAAGCAGGAAGTGCCGCATGCGTGGCTAGACCCAAGGCCGGCTGCATCATCGTCAAAGCCGGGGTAGCACCATGCAGAGTACTGTGTGTGGCTGGTGTCACGGCCGGACGCACGGCCGACTAGAGCAGCGCCGCAGCCGGGGCAGCTGCGCAGTGTTACATACAGAAACTGCCGCGGTTGTCTGCAACAGCGCTGGTGATCCGTGCACAGCTGCTAATGCCTGCACGTGGGCATCTGAGCCGTTTGCAGCAGCCGTTGCAAGCACAGCGGTGCGCCCTGTAGACCCGCCCCAACTCGTCTTGCATGGGTATGCATGCATCCGTGGACTCCTGCACCACTGGTACCTGCATGTGTGTAGCCATACCCTCTGGCACACTCACAACAGACGACTCTAGCAAAGCAGTATGCACTGTTCGCTGTGTAGACTGCATGGGGACCGTAGCACTTACTTGAGACCCCGACGCCAAATTTTGATCAACTGCTTGGACGTTTTTAACCTCTTGCTAGCATCCCTATCAGGCATATCCTCATCTCCGTTAGCACCGTCGTCATGTCCATCATCATGGTTTTCCCAAATTCGTGGAATAAAATCAGCGTCGGTGATGAAATCTTCCTCCTCCAATACAAACCGAAATGCATACCCATTAAGCTTTATATAGACATCCGAGGAGACCGAGGCTTCATCAGAACCATCTTTTTTGCAAAAAATATCCAAAGACTGGACCACCACCTGGATGCGCACAATACCATGACTGCGCAAGCAAACCAAGTCAACGTCTTGCGTGGCGCCAATGACTGATCCTACTGCCCACAAACCAAGAAAGTGGCGGAGGGGAGGTGGGACACCTGTGACATGTACCCAAATAGGTTGCAAAGGGTGAATCGATGAAACCTCTTCAACTTTCCATTCACTAAGCGCAATCTTCACATCTTGTGATTTGACATTATACTCAAAAGCTGCCACACGCTTCAAAACCTTCACGGACGGGAAACAAATTAAGAAAGCATTGTCTCCATGGGGTACGGCTTCCCACTTCCAAGATGTCTAAACCAATGCGATCTTGGCGACCTCTACCTGCACCACAGCAGCTGACAAAGACCCACCAGAGATCGTAACCAAAGCAGTCGGCAGGGTTGGAGGTGCAAGGTGCTCCATGAATAGCAAGTCCGGTAACTGCAGGAACATAGCATTAACTAAACCACATCCACTAAGCGACGCGGTAACCTCGGTTGCTTAAGCACATGGCACTGATGCAAAGGGTGCTTGTAATTGTTGCAAATGTGACAAAAATGAATCACCATGCAGTCCTCGGAAAGATGATCATCTGAATGACATATGAAACACCAAAGGCCTATTTGACGAGCAGTTTTAACATGCTCCCTCTTACCTCCTCTTTTCACATGAGAGGTAAGAGTATCTAATAGATCTGAGCCATTGATCTCATTAATTAGTGGTCCGATTAACTCTTACCTTCTTACCTCACATGTAAAAGGAGGGGGTTAGAGGGAGCATGTTAAAATTTTCCCTATTTGACACGACAAAACTTTTTCTTTCCTGTCTAACACCGTGTCTAAATTTTATGCCCTTTATAACACTTTCGTCCATTTTAAGACTAAATGGTGTTAAATGACACCCAAAAATACATATTTTCCCTCATGTCGTATGTGACCATTTTTTAGGAAAAAGTATTTTTTTAGTCTCTCAACTCTATCGGTAAATGGTCTTTCATTACCGACAATACGAGGATCGGACCGGTGAGATGATAGGTACATTCAAGGCTGGGGAGCAGTTCAACGTGACAAGCAACACCCGGAAGCTCGTCGTCGCATGGTTCTACTCATAGGGTCACCGTGCCAACTACGGTTGGACGCTGCCGCCGCACGTACTGGTGCTGGTGCTGCTCGCACCTCTTGGCCTCCACCGCGGCTGGCCACATACCTCTTGCGCTCTAAACGGCTGGCGGCTGATGTGATGCATAGTCGTGTCGCTCGGACCAACAGGGAGTGGAGCCGCCGTGGCTGCTGAGTATATTTATTTAGCACCCAATCAATACATTGAGAGTTGCATCCTATTCCTCTACATGGTATCAGCCTAAACCCTCGATCCCCGCCCTAGCTGTGCCACCGTCGCCTCTCCTGGCCCCCGCCTCTAGCACCGCCCTACGCTGCTGCATCCCTGCCGCCATGCTGCCCCAACCCTCCCGCAGAGCCTCTCCTTCTCCACCGCGCAGCCCCACACCTCTTTCCCCCATCCCAACCCTACACCCAAGCCATCTACCCAGCCGCCCCTCCTCAATTTACCCGAGACGCTGCCTTCCCAAAAGGCTAAAACTCATCTAACCCTGTGCCTATACCTGGCCATACCTCGGGACGGGTCGGGCTTCGGGCCGGGCCTAGCCAAGCCCGACGCAAAAAACCCAGGCCCGAGACCGGCCCGGCCTGGCCTGGCCATTGATATGTCCATTTTGCATCATGCTTTTATATCAATATTTATTGCATTATGGGCTGTTATTACACATTATATCTCAATACTTATGGCTATTCTCTCTTATTTTACAAGGTTTACCATGAAGAGGGGGAATGCCGGCAGCTGGAATTCTGGCTGGAAAAGGAGCAAACATTGGAAACCTATTCTGCACTGCTCCAAAAGTCCTGAAACTCCACGAAACATATTTTTGGATTTATTAATAATTATTAAGCGAAAGAAGTACATCAGGGGGCCCACACCCTGGCCAGGAGGGTGGGGGGCGCGCCCCCTGTCTCCTGGGCCCCCTGGTGGCCCTCCGGTGTCCATCTTCCGCTATATGAAGGCCTTTACCCTGGAAAAAATCATGGGCAAGCTTACGGGACGAAACTCCGCCGCCACGAGGCGGAACCTTGGCGGAACCAATCTAGGGCTCTGGCGGAGCTGTTCTGCCGGGGACACTTCCCTCTGGAAGGGGGAAATCATCGCCAACGTCATCACCAACGATCCTCTCATTGGAAGGGGGTCAATCTCCATCAACATCTTCACCAGCACCATCTCCTCTCCAAACCCTAGTTCATCTCTTGTGTCCAATCTTGTATCAAAACCACAAATTGGTACCCGTGGGTTGCTAGTAGTGTTGATTACTCCTTGTAGTTGATACTTATTGGTTTACTTGGTGGAAGATCATATGTTCAGATCCTTAATGCATATTATTACACCTCTGATTATGAACATGAATATGCTTTGTGAGTAGTTACGTTTGTTCCTGAGGACATGGGTGAAGTCTTGCTATTAGTAGTCATGTGAATTTGGTATTCGTTCGATATTTTGATAAGATGTATGTTGTCTTTCCTCTAGTGGTGTCATGTGAACATCGACTACATGTCACTTCACCATTATTTGGGCCTAGAGGAAAGCATAGGGAAGTAATAAGTAGATGATGGGTTGCTAGAGTGACAGAAGCTTAAACCCTAGTTTATGCGTTGCTTCGTTAGGGGCTGATTTGGATCCATATGTTTCATGCTATGGTTAGGTTTACCTTAATACTTTTGTTGTAGTTGCAGATGCTTCCAATAGGGGTTAATCATAAGTGGGATGCTTGTCCAAGTAAGGGCAGTACCCAAGCACCGGTCCACCCACATATCAAATTATCAAAGTACCAAACGCGAATCATATGAACGTGATGAAAACTAGCTTGCCGATAATTCCATGTGTCCTCAGGAGCTCCTTTCTCATTATTAGAAATTGTCCAGGCTTATCCTTTGCTACATAAAGGATTCGGCCACCTTGCTGCACTTTATTTACTTTGTTTACTTATTACTTGTTACTATTTATCTATCACAAAACTATCTATCACCTACAATTTCAGTGCTTGCAGAGAAAACCTTACTGAAAACCGCTTATCATTTCCTTCTGCTCCTCGTTGGGTTCGACACTCTTACTTATCGAAAGGACTACGATAGATCCCCTACACTTGTGGGTCATCAAGACTCTTTTCTGGTGCCGTTGCCGGGAAGTGTAGCGCTTTTGGTGAGTGGAACTTTGTAACGAAACATTTATATAGTGTGCTGAAATTTTCTGTTACTTGTTACTATGGAATCTAATCCTTTGAGGGGCTTGTTTGGGGCATCTTCGCCCCGACCAATAGAGCAAAGAGTTGCTCCTCAACCTACTGAACTTTATGAAAATGTTTATTTTGAGATTCCTTCGGGTATGATAGAGAAACTGCTAGCTAATCCATTTACAGGAGATGGACCATTGCATCCCGATTTACACCTTATCTTTGTGGATGAAGTTTGTGGATTATTTAAGCTTGCAGGTATCCCCGATGATGTTGTCAAAAGGAAGGTCTTCCCTTTATCTTTGAAGGGATATGCATTGACATGGTTTAGGATATGTGATGATACGGGATCTTGGAATTATAAACGATTGAAGTTGGAATTTCACCAGAAGTTCTACCCTATGCACCTTGTTCATCGTGATCGTAATTACATATATAATTTCTGGCCTCACGAAGGAGAAAGCATCGCTCAAGCTTGGGGAGGCTTAAGTCAATGTTATATTCATGCCCCAATCATGAGCTCTCCCGGGAAATGATTATTCAAAAATTTTATGCTCAGCTTTCTCTTAATAATCGCAACCTGCTCGATACTTCCTGTGCTGGTTCTTATATCCTGAAGACTATTGATTTCAAATGGGACTTATTGGAAAGAATTAAACACAACTCTGAAGATTGGTGTTCCGACGATGGTAAGGAGTCAGGTATGACACCTAAGTTCGATTGTGTTAAATCTTTTATGGATACCAATGCTTTTCGTTGATTTAGCGCTAAGTATGGACTTGACTCTGAGATAGTAGCTTCTTTCTATGAATCTTTTGCTACTCATGTTGATCTCCCTAAAGAAAAGTGGTTTAAATATAATCCTCCTGTTGAAGTGAAAGTAGTTGCTCCTATTACAGTTGAAGAAAAGACTATCACTTATAGTGATCCTATTGTTCCTACTACTTATGTTGAGAAACCACCTTTTCCTGTTAGGATAAAGGATCATTCTAAAGCTTCAACTGTTGTTCGTAAGAGTAATACTAGGACTTATACACCTCCTGAGCAAATCAATGTTGAACCTAGTATTGCTATGGTTAAAGATCTCTTAGATGATGATTTAGATGGGCATGTTATTTATTTTTATGATGAAACTGCTAATATTGCTAGACCTGATACTAAGATACATAGACCTGTCGTAGGCATGCCTGTTATTTCTGTTAAAATAGGAGATCATTGTTATCATGGTTTATGTGATATGGGTGCTAGCGCTAGTGCGATACCTTATGATTTATATAAAGAAATTATGTACGACATTGCACCCGTTGAATTAGAAGACATTGATGTTACTATTAAGCTTGCTAATAGGGATACCATTAAACCAGTTGGGATTGTTAGCGATGTTGAAGTTTTGTGTGGGAAAGTCAAATACCCTGCTGATTTTCTTATTCTTGGTTCTCCACAAGATGCTTTTTGTCCCATTATTTTTGGTAGACCCTTCTTAAACATTGTTAATGCTAGGATTGATTACGAAAAGGATGTTTTTACGATTGGCTTAGATGATATAACTCATGAGTTTAATTTTGCTAAATTTCATAGACAACCCCGTGATAAAGAGTTATAGAGTAAAGATGAAATAATTGGTCTTGCTTCTATTGCCGTGCCTCCTACTGATCTGTTAGAACAATATTTACTAGACCATGAAAATGATATGTTTATGAAAGAAAGAAGGGAAATAGATGAAGTATTCCTTAAACAGGAACCTATTTTGAAACATAACCTTCCCGTTGAAATTCTTGGGGATCCCCCTCCACCCAAGGGTGATCTCGTGTTTGAACTCAAACCTTTACCTGATAATCTTAAGTATGCTTACCTTGATGAAAAGAAAATATATCCTGTTATTATTAGTGCTAACCTTCCAGAGCAAGAAGAAGAAAGATTATTGAAAACTCTAAAGAAGCACCGAGCTGCTATTGGATATACTCTGGATGATCTTAAGGGCGTTAGTCCCATGTTATGTCAACACAAAATTAGTTTGGAGGAAGGAGCCAAACCAGTTAGAGATCCTCAACGAAGATTGAATCCCAAGATGAAATAAGTGGTAAGAAAGGAGATACTAAAGCTCCTTGAGGCAGGTATAATTTATCCTGTTGTTGATAGTGAATGGGTAAGCCCTGTCCATTGTGTCCCTAAAAAGGGAGGTATTGATGTTGTTCCTAATGATAAAGATGAATTGATTCCGTAAAGAATTGTTACAGGTTATAGGATGGTAATTGATTTTTGTAAATTAAATAAAGCTACTAAGAAAGATCACTACCCTTTACCTTTTATTGATCAAATGCTAGAAAGACTACCAAACATACACATTTATGCTTTCTAGATGGTTATTCTGGATTCTCTCAAATACCTGTATCAGTAGAAGATCAATCGAAAACTATTTTTACTTGCCCTTTCGGTACTTTTGCTTATAGACGTATGCCTTTTGGTTTATGTAATGCACCTGCTACCTTTCAAAGATGCATGATGGCTATATTCTTTGATTTTTGTGAAAAGATCTGTGAGGTATTCATGGTCGACTTCTCCGTTTATGGATCCTCTTTTGATGATTGCTTGAGCAACCTTGATCGAGTTTTGCAGAGATGCGAAGACACTAGTCTTGTTCTGAATCGGGAAAAGTGCCACTTTATGGTTAATGAAGGCATTGTCTTGGGGCATAAGAGTTCCGAGAGAGGTATTGAAGTTGACAAAGCCAAAGTTGATGCTATTGAAAAGATGCCATGTCCCAAGGACATAAAAGGTATAAGAAGTTTCCTTGGTCATGCTGGTTTTTATAGGAGGTTCATTAAGGACTTTTCTAAGATCTCTAGGCCTCTGACTAATTTATTGCAAAAGGATATTCCTTTTGTCTTTGATGATGATTGTGTAGAAGCATTTGAAATACTTAAGAAAGCTTTGATCACTACACCTGTTGTTCAGCCACCTGATTGGAATTTACCTTTTGAAATTATGTGTGACGCTAGTGATTATGCTGTAGGTGCTGTTCTAGGGCAAAGAGTTGATAAGAAATTAAATGTTATCCAATATGCTAGTAAGACTCTTGATACTACCCAAAAGAATTATGCTACTATTGAAAAAGAATTCTTAGCACTTGTGTTTGCATGTGATTAGTTTAGACCTTATATTATTGATTCCAAAGTTACTATTCACACTGATCATGCTGCTATTAAATACCTTATGGAAAAGAAAGATGCTAAGCCTAGACTCATTAGATGGGTTCTCCTGCTCCAATAATTTGATTTGCATATTATTGATAGAAAGGGAGCCGAGAACCCCATTGCAGACAACTTGTCTAGGTTAGAGAATGTTCTTGATGACCCACTGCCTATTGATGATAGCTTTCCTGATGAACAATTAGCGATCGTTAATGCTTCTCGTACTGCTCCATGGTATGCTGATTATGCTAATTATATTGTTGCTAACTTTATACCACCTAGTTTCACATACCAGCAAAAGAAAAAGTTCTTTTATGATTTAAGACATTACTTTTGGGATGGCCCACACCTTTATAAAGAAGGAGTAGATGGTGTTATTAGACGTTGTGTACCTGAGCATGAACAGGAACAGATCCTACTCAAGTGTCACTCTGAATCCTATGGAGGGCACCACGCTGGAGATAGAACTGCCCACAAGGTACTACAATCTGGTTTTTATTGGCCTACTCTCTTCAAAGATGCTCGTAAGTTTGTCTTATCTTGTGATGAATGTCAAAGAATTGGTAATATTAGTAGACGTCAAGAAATGCCTATGAATTATTCCCTTGTTATTGAACTATTTGATGTTTGGGGCTTTGATTATATGGGACCTTTTCCTGCTTCTAATGGTTATACACATATTTTAGTTGCGGTTGATTACATTACTAACTAGGTAGAAGCTATTCCAACTAGTAGTGCTGATCATAACACTTCTATTAAAATGCTTAAAGAAGTTATTTTTCCGAGGTTTGGAGTCCCTAGATATCTTATGACTGATGGTGGTTCACATTTTATTCATGGTGCTTTCCGTAAGATGCTTGCTAAGTATGATGTTAATCATAGAATTGCATCTCCTTATCATCCGCAGTCTAGTGGTCAAGTAGAGTTGAGCAATAGGGAGCTCAAGTTAATTTTGCAAAAGACTGTTAATAGATCTAGAAAGAATTGGTCCAAAAAACATGATGATGCATTATCAGCCTATAGAACTGCATACAAAAATCCTATAGGTATGTCCCCATATAAGATGGTTTATGGAAAAGCATGTCATTTACCTCTTGAAGTTGAACATAAAGCATATTGGGCTATTAAAGAGCTCAATTATGACTTCAAACTTGCCGGTGAGAAGAGGTTGTTTGATATTAGCTCACTTGATGAATGGAGAGCCCAAGCTTATGAGAATGCCAAGCTATTCAAAGAAAAAGTTAAACGCTGGCATGATAAAAGGATACAAAAGCGTGAGTTTAACGTAGGAGAATATGTGTTATTATTCAACTCTTGTTTAAGATTTTTTGCAAGAAAGCTTCTCTCTAAATGGGAAGGTCCCTACGTTATCGAGGAGGTCTATCGTTCTGGTGCCATAAAGATCAACAACTTCGAAGGCACAAGTCCGAGGGTGGTAAACGGTCAGAGAATTAAACATTATATTTCAGGTAATCCTATTAATGTTCAAATTAATATTATTGAAACTGTAATCCCGGAGGAATACATAAGGGACACTTTCCAGAATGTTCCAGACTCCGAAAAGGAATAGGTATGTGGTACGGTAAGTAAACCGACTCGAAAATATTTCCAATGGCAATTTTTATCAGTTTTGGATTATTTGAGAATTTTAGGAAGAAATAAGTAGTCCGAAAGGGACACGAGGCCCCCACGAGAGTGTAGGGCGCGCCCACCCTTACTGGGCGCGCCCCCTGTCTCGTGGGCACCTCGTGTGCCTCCCGGACTCTGTTTTCTTGCACATCACGTATTTTGGTCGGTAAAAATTTGTTATATATACTCCCGAAGGTTTTGACCACCGTATCACGCAATATCCTCTGTTTTCGTTTCAAGCTATTTCTATTTCAGATCTAGAGCATCATGACATCTCCAAGCGCTCCCAAGGACAAGTTTTTCGAGAGGGTTATCAACCCCTATCTCGCGGAGGTGCTGCAACACCCTCAAACCATTGAGATGCGTGAGGGGGTGCTGCACATCCGTGATGTGGACGGACCAAGGCGTACCAGAAGCGTGGAGACAAATCTCGAAGCTGTGGAGCAGCAAGTCTTCAAGTGCCAAGGGATGGTGGAGCGTGGATTCAACACCAACAAGATGATGATCACGGAGTTCACCAACAACCACAAGTAGATGCCAAAGTCATTGGGGAAACCATCTTCAAGCTTCAAGAGAAAATCGAGCACCTCCAAGCCCAGATCTATGACCTGCAAAACCAGAACTATGAGTATGAATATAGATTCAAAAGGATGAGTTTGGCTGCAGATTTAAGGATCTGGGAGACTCGATCATCCTTCTTCGATGGTGAGCCTATGCCTTGGAAGACAGACGACAAGCCTACATCATTAACAACTCCTACTTCACCACCTCTGAGGACATAATCACATGGGTATGGGCACTCCCCTTGGCAACTGCCAAGCTTGGGGGAGGTGCCCCGGTATCGTATCACCATCACACTCGTACCTTTACCGTTTTTATTTAGTTCGATCCTTTTAGTAGTATCTTGATCTAGTAGATTGAAGTTTTGATATCAAGTAGTTTTGAGTTTTTCTTTGTGATCTCTTTTTGTATTCGAGTCCATGAGCTATCTATAATAAATATTAGTGTTGAGTCAAGGGCTTTGCTATGTTGCTATGATCTTGAGAAAGTAGAAAGAATTAAAGAGTTCTTATTGATCTTATGGTTAGTGATAACTTCACATATAGAAAGTATGAGGCATGAAAATTGTTGAGAGTTGATAAACGTAGTTTTGGTCATCGTTGCAATTAATAGGAAGTGATAAGGAAAGAGAGGTTCACATATAAATATACTATCTTGGACATCTTTTATGATTGTGAGCACTCATTAAGTATGACATGCTAAAAGAGTTGACGTTGGACAAGGAAGACAACATAATGGTTTGTGTTTTCTCACATCTCAGTTAAAGTATACTGTCATTGACCTTCCAAACATGTTGAGCTTGCCTTTCCCCCTCATGCTAGCCAAATTCCTAGCACCAAGTAGAGATACTACTTGTGCTTCCATATTCCCTTAAACCCAGTTTTGCCAGGAGAGTCCACCATATCTACCTATGGATTGAGTAAGATCCTTCAAGTAAGTTGTCATCGGTGCAAGCAATAAAAATTGCTCCTTAAATATGCATGACTTTTTAGTGCGGAGAAAATAAGCTTTATACGACCTTGTTATGGAAGCAATAAAAGTGAGGAATGCATAATAAAGGTCCATATACAAGTGGCAATATAAAGTGACATTCTTTCGTACTAAGATTTTGTGTATCCAACCCTAAAAGCGCATGACAACCTCTGCTTCCCTCTGCGAAGGGCCTATATTTTACTTTATGTTCTTACTTTTTTTTTATACTTGAGTCAAGGTGATCTTCACCTTTCCCTTTTTCATTTTATCCTTTGGCAAGCTCCTCATGTTAGAAAGATCATGATATATATATATATATCCAATTGGATGTTCGTTAGCATAGACTATTATTGTTAACATCATCGGAAGGTGAATACGTTGGGAGGCAACACAATAAGCCCCTATCTTTCTCAGTGTCCGGGTGAAACTCCATAACCACAAGTATTGCATGAGTGTAAGCAATTATAGAAGACTATATGATAGTTGAGTATGTGGATTTGCTGAAAAGCTCTATTGTTGACTATTTCTGATGTTATGATAAATTGTGATTGCTGCAATGACTAAGATTATAGCTTGTTAGTTCTCAATGAAGTTTTTGAACCATACTTGATATTGTGAATGGATTGTTACTTGAGCATAAGAAATCATATGATGGAATCTATATATGTTGCTGTTATAAGAATGATCATGATGGCCTCATGTTCATATTTTCTTTTTATCGACACCTCTATCTCTAAACATGTGGACACATTTTTTGATATCGGCTTCCACTTGAGGACAAGCGAGGTCTAAGCTTGGGGGAGTTGATACGTACGTCCATTTTGCATCATGCTTTTATATCAATATTTATTGCATTATGGGTTGTTATTACACATTATATCTCAATACTTATGGCTATTCTCTCTTATTTTACAAGGTTTACCATGAAGAGGGGGAATGCCGGCAGCTGGAATTCTAGCTGGAAAAGGAGAAAACATTGGAAACCTATTCTGCACTGCTCCAAAAGTCCTGAAACTCCACGAAACATATTTTTGGATTTATTAATAATTATTAAGCGAAAGAAGTACATCAGGGGGCCCACACCCTGGCCAAGAGGGTGGGGGCGCGCCCCCTGTCTCCTGGGCCCCCTGGTGGCCCTCCGGTGTCCATCTTCCGCTATATGAAGGCCTTTACCCTGGAAAAAATCATGGGCAAGCTTACGGGATGAAACTCCGCCGCCACGAGGTGGAACCTTGGCGGAACCAATCTAGGGCTCTGACGGAGTTGTTCTGCCGGGGACACTTCCCTCTGGAAGGGGAAAATCATCGCCAATATCATCACCAACGATCCTCTCATCGGAAGGGGGTCAATTTCCATCAACATCTTCACCAGCACCATCTCCTCTCCAAACCCTAGTTCATCTCTTGTGTCCAATCTTGTATCAAAACCACAAATTGGTACCTGTGGGTTGCTAGTAGTGTTGATTACTCCTTGTAGTTGATACTTATTGGTTTACTTGGTGGAAGATCATATGTTCAGATCCTTAATGCATATTATTACACCTCTGATTATGAACATGAATATGCTTTGTGAGTAGTTACGTTTGTTCCTGAGGACATGGGTGATGTCTTGCTATTAGTAGTCATGTGAATTTGGTATTCGTTTGATATTTTGATAAGATGTATGTTGTCTTTCCTCTAGTGGTGTCATGTGAACGTCGACTACATGACACTTCACCATTATTTGGGCCTACAGGAAGGCATAGGGAAGTAATAAGTAGATGATGGGTTGCTAGAGTGACAGAAGCTTAAACCCTAGTTTATGCGTTGCTTCGTTAGGGGCTGATTTGGATCCATATGTTTCATGCTATGGTTAGGTTTACCTTAATACTTTTGTTGTAGTTGAGAATGCTTCCAATAGAGGTTAATCATAAGTGGGATGCTTGTCCAAGTAAGGGCAGTACCCAAGTACCGGTCCACCCACATATCAAATTATCAAAGTACCAAACGTGAATCATATGAACGTGATGAAAACTAGCTTGACGATAATTCCATGTGTCCTCGGGAGCTCCTTTCTCATTATTAGAAATTGTCCAGGCTTATCCTTTGCTACATAAAGGATTGGGCCACCTTGCTGCACTTTATGTACTTTGTTTACTTATTACTTGTTACTATTTATCTTATCACAAAACTATCTATCACCTACAATTTCAGTGCTTGCAGAGAAAACCTTACTGAAAACCGCTTATCATTTCCTTCTGCTCCTTGTTGGGTTCGACACTCTTAATTATCGAAAGGACTACGATAGATCCCCTACACTTGTGGGTCATCAGCCATCGGGCCTAATTTTTGGGCCCGAGCCCGGCCCGAACACGTAAAAGCCTGTCGGGCTTCGGGCCGGCCCGGCCCGAACTTCAGAAAAACGTGAAAATGACGGGCACGTGCCCGGCCCGGCCCGGGCTTCGGGCTCAAAATCTAGGCCCGAGCCCAGCCCAGGGGCAGCATCGGGTCGGGTCGGGTCGGGCTTTTTCGGGACGGGCCGGCCGGGCCGGGCTTCCCATGGCCAGGTCTACCTGTGCCGCCACCCTCACCCGAGCCGCCACCTCATCTACCCGCGCCGTTGCACCTCCCACACCTCGCTGCCATGTCGGCCCGGTCCTCCTCCTCCCGTCCCAGCAACCCGTTCGACTCCTCCTACGGGTCCAAAACTGAAGAGTCCCTCATCGCCGACATCTGCAACGTCCCTCTCTCCAATCACGTTCCCATCACCCTTTCCCACACCTCCGCCAATTACTATGCCCGGAAAACCTACTTCAATCTTCTCTTCCGTGAGTACAATCTTTGTGATCATGTGGACAACCTCACCAACTTCTTCGTCGGCAATAGCGACGCCAACTGGCTGGCCATCGACGCCACCCTCATCTGGTGGTTCTTCCTCACCGTCTCTCTGAACATCTTCCACACCATCATTTGCGATGGGGACGATGCCTACACAGTGTGGACCAAGATCAATGGCATCTTCACCGATAACAAGCTTCAACTGATTGTTTTCTTGGAGCAGGAATTTTTTCGGTGTCATGAGAACGACTCCACCATCGATTGTCTCCGGCTCAAGACCCTCTCTGATGAGCTCAACAATGTTGGGTTCAAGGTGGGATATGAGCTTATTCTCTCGACTCTCACCGCTGGCCTCAACGAGGACTTCGGCAACGCCGCCTCCAACCTCACCCTCATGGCCAACCCCACCTACGAGCGGGCGGTGGGCTATCTTCGTCATGAGGAACGGCGGATGGAGAACCTCTGCACCCACGGTGCCCCTACACCACCATCAGTGCCTCGTTCGCCGGTCCCCACACAGCACCCGCTGCCTCCCCGGCGCCACAGCCGCCCCAACCGCCGTGCAACGACGGCAGACGGAAATCGCCGTCGCGGTCGTGGTGGTCAGCGCCAAGAGGAGGCAAAGGTGGCGGCAGCCAACCCGATCAACCTTGATATGGCTCGTAGCAGCCCCTGCCACCCTGGGTCGGCGGCTACAACCCTTGGACGGGGGTCGTCCATGCCTACAGCATGCCAGTGCCACGACCCCTCGCCCCAGGCATCCTCGGCCCTCGCCCCACTACCCACCAGGCTCTCCTGGCTGCGCCCCAAGTGGGCGCCTTCGAAGCCTACGACGGTCCTGCTGCCCCGCCCGTTGCCTCCCCCTATGGCGCCCCTCCTGCATACGGCGCCCCTGGGTATGGCGCGGCCTATGGCCAGCAGCCCTATCCCGGTGCTTGGTACCCGGCGCTCCTAGCGGCACTCCAGGATCCGCCACCCTACTCCGGCGGTGGCGATTGATTCATGGACTCCGGCTCCACCTCCCACATGTCCGCTCATCTGGGTAACCTCTCCTCCATCTATCCCGCATCCACTCCCTCCCGCATCATCATCGGCAATGGTGTTGGTCTTCCTATTTCTCATGTTGGTTCTGCTAATTTTCCTTCTAACTCTAAACCTCTCTCTCTCTTAATAATGTCATTGTTTCTCCCTATCCAATCCAGAACTTAGTTTCCGTTCGTAACCTTTCTTGTGATAACTCTATAACTGTGGAATTTAACAAAGTTGGCTTTTCTGTTAAGGACGCTCGCACCAGGATGATTCTTCACCGCTGTGACAGTCTCGGCGACCTCTATCCAGTCCAGTCACCGTCCTCTTCAGGTGGTCCTCGAGCCCTTTCCACCGACGTCGATCTTTGGCATGCTCGTCTCGGGTATCCTAGCACTTCTTCACTTCGTCAAATAATGAGAGGATTTTTTTTTCATGTAATAAAACAGCCGCTCACTTACGTGAAGCTTGCCGGTTAGGCAAACATGTTCGCCTTCCTTTTACTTCCTCCTCCACAGTTTCTTCTTTTCCTTTTGAGTTAAGTCATAGCGATGTATGGACCTCTCCAGTATCCAGTAATTCTGGTTATCTCTACTATCTTGTTATACTGGATGATTATTCTCACTTTGTGTGGACTTTTCCTCTTCGTAGGAAATCCGATGTTCCTGCTGCCCTCATTGCCTTTTATGCTTATGTTTCCACATAGTTTGGGCGGCCCATACTCGCACTTCAAACCGACAACGGGAAAGAATTTGACAACCTCACCATCGGCCATCTTATTTCCTCCCATGGCACCGTGTTTCGTCTCACGTGCCCTTATACCTCCCAACAGAACGGTCGCGCCGAGCGCATCCTCCGCACCCTCAACGAGTGTGTGCATACCCTTCTTTTTCATGCATACATGCCCTCCCAGTTCTGGCCAGATGCCCTCGTCAGCGCCACCCTTCTCATTAACCTCCGACCCTGTCGCCCGCGTTGGAACTATGCGCCGCATCATCTCCTATATGGCATCCCTCCCTCCTATGATGGCCTCCGGATTTTTTGTTGCCGTTGCTACCCTAACACCACTGCCACTGCACCTCATAAACTTGCTCCTCGTTCTGTTCCATGTGTCTTCCTTGGTTACCCGGCCAACACTAAGGGTTATCGCTGCTATCACCATGTGTCTCACCGTGTCATCACCTCCTGGCACGTGTACTTTGATGAGTTTGTTTTCCCTTTGCACAGGAATAGGTTGCTCCTTTGTACATTGAGAGTTGCATCCTATTCCTCTACAGTGGCGGTTGGGGTTGACGTACACAGCGAAGCTGGCTTTGGACTAGATGATCGATTCAGCCACTTGCTAGACACACATGTACAGGACGCTGATCCTTGCTTGTTTCTTGGTGTGTGTATGTGCTAGCCATGTACGGAACCCATTAGCTCAAAAAGTACTAGAGCTAGCCTAGTACGCCTATATGCCGGAAAGAAAAAAAGAGACCAACTCAAGGGCTAACCCTCGTTGGTAAATTTTTATAGGAAAAACTCCGCGAGCACCGCACGTCAAAGCTGTGGCTTGAACTCGGGTGGGCTAGCAGCTACCCCAGCTGCCCAGTCAATGAGTCAATGCCTCGTCCTCTATATGCCGGAAAGCACTCAGCTACAATGCCGTCAAGGTGGGGATTATGGCGAAAACAAGACGAGTCGGTCGGACACATACATAAGCGCATTTTTGTCACATACCACATGAGGGACAAATAGGTCTTTTCAGATGTCATTTCACACCATTAAGGCTAAAAATGGATGGAAGTGTGTCGGTGGAAAACGACACCTATGGGATCACGGGAATCCCTGCTACGGTTGCAGGGCATGGGGCCGAGAGAAGAGCAGGATCAAAAGTCAGTCAAGCACACATATCGTTTACCCAGGTTCGGGCCGCGATGTGCGTAATACCCTAGTCCTACTTTAGTGTCTATTGAGTGTTCTTGGAGTTCTTGAGCTAACTATGTCATGTAACTTGTCAAGGGGTCCGAATCCCCCTCCAGTATGCCTCGGGCCTCCTTTTATATAAAAGGGGATCGCCACAGTGGCACACAGGAGGTGGCATCAGAGTACTATGGCTAAGCTTATCGCTAGCCATTACAAGACAAGACACATTTAATGCGCCCCTTAGGTCTCCGTCTTACTTTATCGGGGACGAAAACCAGCCCTCGTCCCGTCCGTCGCCGCCCCACCTTGCTCTGACACGCGTCCAGGCCAGTGGGGCGCGTGGTGCCATGTAGGCTAACAGGCTGCTGAGGTGGCGTGGTGGTAGGGCCTTCTTGAAGATTTGCATACCGCCATGTAGGCATTGCTGAGTTCGCCTAGAGGCCTCTTGTTGACACGCAGGTGCCTGCCTAGCTAGTGGGCTGGCATCTGCATGGGAACGGTGGTGGAACCTTGGCGGGTGTGGGCCTGGTTGTGGCCCTGCGGATGTCTTCGGCAAGGGCCTTGTCGTGGCCCCGGCAAGGGTCTTTCCGCGGCACTGAGATCGTCCCCAGCAAGGATCTTGCCGGAGGTCTTGTAGATTCCCTTGGCAAGTGTCTTGTCGTAGTCTTCTGATCCTTGTCTTCACAAAGATCCACATGCCACCACAGAGGCGCCTCCTGAGCCCCGGTTCCAACAAGGTTGATGGTGTTTGGAAACCTTGGGCTCAAGGGTGGCGCGTTCTGCTGTCGTGGCATTGGACAAGTTGCCCCGGCAAGGCTCCTGCCGGAGATGCGGAGGCTGCCCCGGCAAGGATCTTGATGGGGGGAACCCCCTCGCCTTCTTGCCCCTTGCACTTCTGGTCTTGGCGTCACGTCGGCTGTCCTGAGGCTTTGACTCCTCCCCCTACCCTGCTAAGTGTGGTCGTGGGCGCGGCTCTGACTGCCCATACACTAGTAAGGGGTACAAAGGAGAGCCACTACTTTAGTACATCGACAGGAGCCCTCGGGTCTGGGCCACACATAAGCGCAGTGCATTGTTGGGCTAGGCCCAAAAAAGTGCACGGGCGGGTGGGGCGGATTTTATCGCGGTAATTTCTCCGTCTGTTGCGCCTCCCCACGACTCGCATTGAACGCGCGACATGGGGGTCGTGCGTGACGTGGGGGTCACGTGCGGGGATGACTGAAGCATGCATGTGTCATCCCGTACGGAATAGTAAAGAGGCGGCTTGCGTGTCCCTTATAAACCGCAAGGCCGCCGGCCATTTACTTTCCACGTCCCCCATTACGCCCGCCCCTCGCGCCACGTACGTCGCATGCATGGTGTGGGGTAGGCGACAGGCGCATGGAATATGGGAAGGCGCACGTGTGGGTTGATACCCATGTGCCTTCAATTGGGTGAGGAGGGCGGTCGACGGCCCCGCCTACTGCCACCTTAATGGGGAGGATTGGTCGAGGGAGGCAGCTGAACCCAACCCCTTTATAAGGAGGGGAGGGGGAGGGACGGCATCCCCCAACCTTTTGCCATCCGCCTCCTTCCATCTTGGCCTCTTTCTTTCTTCTGCTATGGCAAGAGAGCACGCCGGTGCTTCGATAGTGGTGATGAGGGTCTCCGCCTGACAACGCGTCCCTCCCTCCCAAGAACTTGCGGCGGCGGAGCCAGCCACAAGGGGAAGGGGGGCAAGGCCGATGTTGCCATGGCACTCGGGGAAGAGGAGGACGGGGCGGCGCATCACCTCCGCCAGCGGTCCCTCCCCCGATGAAGGGCCATGTCGGGGACCAGCCCCGCGAGTTATTCATCAGGCTACGCCGGCCGGCGCGTCGTCATCTTTGTCTTCCCACTCCATTTGCTCGGGAAATGGAGCTCGACCCACCACAGATGCTGAGATTGCATATGAGGGGCTGCGGGAATAGCGGCACACGCGTTGATGTCGACTTCCCAGCCCCTCATGTCATGTATCTTCTCCGCGGATGGAAGACCTTCGCTCGTATCCACAGCCTAACGGCGGGGCTCGTTCTCTACTTCAAACTGATGGAGAACGGCCTCCTCTCCGTCAAGGTCTTTGGAGACTTTGGGACTCACCTAAAGTGCTGCGTGGAGAGCTCTTCTTATGACGAAGATTCTTACTCGAGCGGGAGTGACGAGGAAGACAACGATAGCAACGACGAAGGCGCCAGGTGGGAGGATGACGGGTCCGACTAGGTGCCGGACTCACCGTCGTCGGGTGGCGGCAGCAGCAGCAGCATCTGCACCTGGCCCTTCCCCCGGCAGAGCGATTTGCCGGGGGCGGAGCCAGCTCCTTGAGCTTCTCGGGGTCGTCTCTTTGGGCGGCTAGCGTAGGAGGGTCGGGGAAGGCGAAGAAGGCGGGTGGCGGGCCGTCAAATCGGAGTACGATGGCACCGACGCCTTCGTAGCGTATTGCCGGCCCGCTGCCTCATCTTCCAGCTCCTCATCCGGCACCATCACCACCAGCCCTCTTATGGACGGCCGCCGGGATGTTCTCTTGGCGTCTTCTGCTGCTCGTACCTCGCCTAGGCGCTCCTTTTGCCCTTCTGTCATCCTGTTCTATTTCCTGTGGAGAGGGACAAGAAAGGGATTACGGGCACCTTATCTCCTTTTAGTTTATAAGCCTACGAGCCTTAGTCAAATTTAAAACTTATAATCCCCTTGCTCATGTTAATATTCCGTATGATCTGTACATGTATGGGACGTTTTAATGAAAAAAGGGTGTTTGTCGGGTTCTGTGTGCGTGAGCGAGGCCCATGCCAAGGAACAAATCCTTGTCATCTTTAAGACAAACACTTCCGCCCGGCAACAGGCCTCCCCCCCCCCCACTTTACTCGACTATACTCATGCTCTTGGCGGAGACAGGAGCAAAGTAAGGATAGACCCTACGCTTGCTTCTTTGTTGTCGCGACTACAACCGAGTTCCAACCCAGGATGAGTCCTTGGATATAGCAAAAAGGGGAGCACGACAACCTAGGAATAAAATGAGGTTTCATACGTCCCAATTTCATACCAAAATGCATAACAGAGGATAGAGGGCTTATCTGAATCTGGAGCCCCCCAGAAACCTTGACTTGCCGGGGTTGGATCCTTGTGTTGCATCCCCCGGCAACCTTAGTTCACCGGGACCAGAGCGCCAACTTGTCCTCTTTCTTCCAAACAGCACAGCAGAAGTGCCCATGTATCCTGCGAACCAAAGAGGATGGAAAGGAACAGAGAGACGCAGACTCGACCTCTATGCTAGGGGTTAGCCGTTGCTAAGCACTATCAACCCTAACCGAGGAAGAGACTCAACCTAGCATGCATGCTATAGCTTAGGGCGCCAGCGCTTCTTTTATTTATGCTCAGGGTCTGCGTCTGGCTTTGTACAGAGGGTTACATGCCTTGCCGGCAAGGCTCATACAAAAGGTGGCTTGCCGGGGGACCCGGCAAGTCGCGCCTTATGGGTAAAACTTGCAAAGATGCTCGATGTTCCAGGAGTTGCTCACTGGGATGGCATCTTTGGTCTCCAGGTGGACTGTGCTAGGCCTGGTGACTCGTATTACCCGATAAGGGCCTTCCCACGTTGGCGTCAACTTGTTGAAATTCTTGGCCGACTAAACACGCTGAAGAACAAGGTCACCTTCCTCAAAGCTTCAGGCATGAACCCTGCAGCTATGGTAGCAGTGCAAGGCTTGCTGGTAGCGTGCTGCTCTCGCAGCCGCCCGAAGACGATCTTCCTCAAGGAGTGTTGCGTCATCTTGCCGCAATCGCTCTTCTCAAGCTCATCATAAGCAAGCACTCGAGGTGACCCATATATGAGTTCCGTGGGGAGAACTTCCTCTGCCCCATAAACTAGGGCAAAGGGTGTCTGGCCGGTGGCTTGATTTGGTGTCGTCCTGATTGACCAAAGAATCGTCGGCAACTCATCAATCCAGCGCCTTTCACTCTTGCGCAGCCTGTCAAAAGTCTTCGTCCTCAGGCCTCGCAGCACTTCAGCATTTGCTGTCTCCGCTTGGACGTTGCTTCCTCGGTGTGCCACTGAAGCAAAACAGACCTTGCTGCCGAGATCCTCGATGTACCGCATGAAGGTGTGGCTTTTGAACTGCATGCCGTTGTCGGTGATGACCCTATTCGGCACACCAAAACGGCAAACTAGGCCCTTGAAGAACTTGATGGCTGACTGCGCTGTCACCTTCCTCACTGCTTCCACCTCAGGCCACTTTGTGAACTTGTTGATTTCTACGTACAAGTACTCAAAGCCCCCGACAGCGCGGGGGAAGGGGCCCAGTATGTCAAGGCCCCAGACCGAGAATGGCCAGGACAAAGGGATTGTTTGAAGGGCTTGGGCTGGCTGATGAAGCTTTTTTGAATGAAACTGACACGCTTCGCACTTGGTTACTAGTTTCGTTGCATCCTGGAGGGCAGTGGACAAGAAGAAACCTTGCCGGCAAGGGCCCTTGACCCAATGTGGGAGCCACATATGCCTCCATGTATCTCTGCCAATAGCTCCAGTCCTTCCTCCCGGGGGATGCACTTCAATTTCACACCGTTCGATCTTTTTCTGTACAGAACGTTGTCAACGAACTGGTACAGAGCAGACCAACGAGATACTTTCTCTGCTTCTTCCTGCTCCTCAGGAAGCTCCCTTGTCTGGAGGAATCAGACGGTGTGTTGTGCCCATGCCGGAGCCTAGGGCTCGACGGCAGGGACCAAAGGCATCTCTTTTGCCATGGGGGCGGCTGCCTCTATGGCCAGGGCTTGACGCTCTGCCGGAGTTGGTTGCCCCACGGCAGGCTCGGCGTCCACGGCAACATCTTCTCCAGCGGCTCTAGGGAGCTCGGTGAGAAAGTACTTATCGGGGCCTGGTTTCCTCTGCTTGTTCTGCTCTGTTGATGGTTCTACGGATGGTTGAGTTAGCCGAAGCACAAAGGTACCTGGTTCCATAGGTAGCTTGAAAGCAGCACGCTTTGACAGGTAGTCGGCGATGTCGTTCTCCACTCGGGGAACGTGCTCTGCCTGTATACCGTCAAAGTGCTCCTCCAGCTTCCTCACCTCATCCACGTAGGCCTCCATCAATGGGCTTTGATAATCCTTGTTAACTTGCCTGATGACAAGCTATGAGTCACCCCTCACGATGAGTTTCTTGATCCCGAGGTCTACCGCGATCCTGAGACCGGCAAGCAATCCCTCGTACTCCGCAGTGTTGTTCGTCAACATCTCCCTAGGAAAGTGCATCTGGATCACATACTTGAGGTGCTCTCCGGTGGTGCGACGAGCAGCACACCCGCACCGGCGCCTTGCAGCGAAAAAGCCCCATCAAAGTACGTAATCTAGTTGCGACTCGTTTCCTTGTCGGGGAGAGTGGTCTCCTGGACCTCTTCGTTAGGTGTCGAGGTCCATTCCGCAATGAACTCCGCCAAAACTCTGCTCTAGATCGTCGAGGTACTTTCAAACTTCAGACCAAAACTTGACAGCTCCAAGGCCCATTCTACAATCCTCCCCGTTGCATCTGGGTTATGCAGTATTCGTTGCAACGGGAGGCGGGTGACAACGGTGATCTCGTGGGCTTGGAAGTAATGACGCAACTTCCTCGAGGCCATAAGGAGGCCGAAGAGCAATTTCTGCACACTAGAGTACCTTGACCTAGCCCCCTGCAAGAGAGAACTGACAAAGTAGACCGGGTGCTGCATCATCTTCTTGTTCTGCACCAGTTCACCGGATTGCATAGGCCCTGTCTCCCTGGTGTCAGATTCTGCCGGATGCCCCACCCTGCCAGGACCAGGCCCCGCCGGGGGGAGCTTTGGCTCGCTATCCGCCAAGCCCGCCGTCGCCACTGTCTCTTCGTCAATCTCCCTCTGCGCCACTAGCGCGGCGCTAACCACTTGATTCGTCGCTGCTAGATACAGCAGCAACGGCTCTTATGGTTTAGGCGCAACTAGTATCGGCATGGAGGAGAGGTACTTCTTCAAATCTTGCAGTGCTACCTCAACCTCTGGGGTCCACTCCATTGGGCCCGCCTTTTTCAAGATTTTGAAAAAGGGAAGGGCACGCTCAACAGACTTGGAGATGAATCTGCTCATGGCGGCAATGCAACCAGTGAGCCGACGCACATCCTTGATCCGCTTAGGTGCCTCGATCTGTTTGATGGCCTTGATCGTGCCGGGATTCGCCTCAATCCCATGCTGTGATAGAAAGAACCGAGAAGCTTGCCGGACGGCACATCGTTCACTTCTCAGGGTTCAACTTAAGGTTGATCTTGCATAGATTTACAAATGTCTCTTCCAAATCTTGCACAAGTGTAGCCTTGTCCTTGGTTTTGACCACTATGTCATCCATATAAGCTTCCATATTTCTATGTAGCTGGGGCTCAAAACCAATTTGGACTGCTCTTGCAAAGGTCGAGCCAGCACTCTTTAACCCAAAAGGCATCCGTAAAAAGCAATACGTACCACATGAGGTGATGAATGTTGTCTTCTCCTCATATTCTCTTGTCATGAAGATCTGATGGTATCTTGAGTAGGCGTCGAGGAAGGACAACAGGTCACACCCGGCCATGGAGTCAACAATCTGGCCAATGCACGGCAACGAGAAAGGATCTTTCGGACAAGCCTTATTGATATCTGTGTAATCAATACACCTCCTCCACTTCCCATTTGCCTTGCGCACTACCACTGGATTGGCCAACCACGTCGGATGGAGTACCCCTCTCACCAAGCCTGCCGCTTCTAGTTTTCTGATTTCTTCCGTGATGAACTCCTGCCTCTCCAGAGCTTGCTTCCTGACCTTCTTCTTGACGGGCCGCGCGTGAGGACAGACATCAAGATGCTGCTCAATCACTTCCCTGGGAACGTCGGGGATGTCAGATGCTTTCCATGCAAACACGTCGACATTCGCCCGCAGGAAAGTGATGAGCTCGCCTTCCTATTTGCTATCGAGGGAGGAGCTTATGGTGAAAGCCCCTCCCGTGCCGTCCTCCTTGACGGACACCTTCTTGGTCTTGGGTGGTGCGGCTCTGGACTTATCGCTCTTGTCGGTGGAGCTCTCTGGCACGTCCTCAGCAGGGGCACAACACTCCGAAGAGCTACGCTTGCTGGAGTCGGTGTGAGAGGTCTCGCCAATTCTCTTCCCTCCCGGGGCCCGGTAGAGCTGATCAGTGCAAATCAGTGTGTCTTTCTTGTCGGAGGGGACGATGATGATGGTCATCGGCCCAGGCATCTTGAGCATGTTGTAGGTGTAATGGGATGCCGCCATGAACTTGGCTAGTGCCGGACGACCGAGGATCCCGTTGTAGGGCAAGGGGATCTCGGCCACATCGAAGACAATCCTCTCCGTCCTGTAGTTCAACTCGCTACCAAACGTCGCGGGCAGTGTGACTTTTACCTTTGGCTAGCTTCTTCCCGGGTTGACCCCTTGAAACATGCCCGTTTCTTCGAGGTCTCCATCAGGAATCTGCAGTCTTTTGATCACAACAGACGAGATCAGGTTCAGACCGGCCCCACCGTCAACTAGCATCTTCGTCACCTTGAGGTTGCATATTGTTGGTGAAACCAACAACGGCAAGCACCCGACCATAGTTGTGCGATCAGGGTGATCCTCGGAGTCAAAAATGATAGGTGTGCTAGACCACTTCAGCGGCTTTCGAGCGTTGACTGACGGCTCCGCCGCTGCAATCTCACGCACCCACTGCTTGAGCTGGCGGCGAGAGGAGTGCAGCGAGGCGCCACCGTCAATGCACATGGCCTCTAGAGCTTTCTGAAACTCATGGTCGCTGGACTCGTCATCCTCATCATGATCATCGTCTTCCTGTTTCTTGTCGCGGCCCCGGGCGGGCCTCTCTTGTTGGTTATCTTTGCCGTGGCGGCCTCCTTGGTTGCCATGTTTCTTGCCGGACCATCCAACACCGTCTTGGCCCTTATCCTTGTCCCGCCTCTCGTACTCAGCTTTTTGCTTCTTAGAAAGCAACTCAACTTGTCGGCAGTTCTGGAGGTCGTGGCCCTTGGTGCGGTGGTTCTTGCAATACTGCTTGTCGGAGCTCCCCGGCTTATCTGAAGTCGCCAAGGCCCGGCAAGCGGCACACCCGGCAACCTCCTTGCCGGGGTCACTTGCCTTGGCCTTCTTGGCCGTGCCGGTGTCGTCGAATCCCTCAACGGCAAGCACAGTCTTTCCCTTGCACTTTCTGTTATGGCGCCGTTCCTTCTTCGCCGGGGCGGCGGTGTCGTCGTCTGTGGAGTCGGTTTCCGCATCGGCGACCCCGCCGGGGTACTTCCTCTCCTCTTCAGCTCGGGCGCACCTATCGGCCAGAACATAAAGTTCGGCCACATCTTTGACCTTGTTCATCGCCAGCTCTTCACGCATCTTGCGGTTGCGCACTTTCTGATGGAATGCACTGATCACGGCGGCAAGATGAACGTGTGAGTTGTCGTATTTGTTGAAAATATGCCCTAGAGGCAATAAAAAATGATTATTATTATATTTCCTTGTTCATGATAATTGTCTATTATTCATGCTATAATTGTATTAATCGGAAACCGTGATACATGTGTGAATACATAGACCACAACATGTCCCTAGTGAGCCTCTAGTTGACTAGCTCGTTGATCAACAGATGGTCATGGTTTTCTGACTATGGACATTGGATGTCATTGATAACGGGGTCACATCATTAGGAGAATGATGTGATGGACAAGACCCAATCCTAAGCATAGCACAAGATCGTGTAGTTCGTTTGCTAAAGGTTTTCTAACGTCAAGTATCAGTTCCTTAGACCATGAGATTGTGTACTCCCGGATACCGTAGGATTGCTTTGGGTGTACCAAACGTCACAACATAACTGGGTGACTATAAAGGTGCACTACAGGTATCTCTGAAAGTGTCTGTTGGGTTGGCACGAATCGAGACTGAAATTTGTCACTCCGTATGACAGAGAGGTATCTCTGGGGCCACTCTGTAATGCATCATCATAATGAGCTCAATGTGACTAAGTGGTTAGTCATGGGATCATGCATTATGTAACGAGTAAAGTGACTTGCCGGTAACGAGATTGAACGAGGTAGGGATACCGACGATCGAATCTCGGGCAAGTAACGTACCGATTGACAAAGGGAATTGTATACAGGATTACTTGAATCCTCGACATCGTGGTTCATCCGATGAGATCATCGTGGAACATATGGGAGCCAACATGGGTATCCAAATCCCGCTGTTGGTTATTGGCAGGAGAGCTGTCTTGGTCATGTCTGCGTGATTCCCAAACCCGTAGGGTCTACACACTTAAGGTTCGATGACGCTAGGGTTATTAGGAAGACTTGTATGTGATTACTGAATGTTGTTTGGAGTCCCGAATGAGATCTCAGATGTCACGAGGATTTCCGAAATGGTCCGGAGGTGAAGATTTATATATGGGAAGTTGTCATACGGTCACCGGAAATGTTCGGGGGCATACCGGTATTGTACCGGGGCCAGCGGAGGGGTTCCGAGGGTTCACTGGGAGGGGCCACCTCTCCCGTAGGGCCTCATGGGCTGTAGAGGGAAGGGAACCAGCCATTGGAGGGCTGGGCGCCCCCCCCCCTTCGGGCCATGCGCCTAGGATTGGGGGGGGGGGGAACCCTAAACGGGGCGTCCCCCTTGCTTGGGAGGCAAGCCCCCTCCCCTTGGCTGCCGCCCTCCTCTAGATCTCATCTAGAGGGGGCCGGCCCCCTTCCTCCTTCTCCTATAAATAGAGGGGCGAGGGGAGGGCTGCGGCACCACATCCAAGGCACAACCCCTCCCCTTCCCAACACCTCTCCTCCTCCGCAAGAGCTTGGCGAAGCCCTGCCGGAGTACTGCCACTCCATCACCACCACGCCGTCGTGCTGCTGTTGGATCCCTCTTCCTCAACCTCTCCCTCCTCCTTGATGGATCAAGGCGCGGGTGACGTCACTGGGCTGCACGTGTGTTGAACGCGGAGGTGCCGTTGTTCGGCGCTAAGATCGGAATCCACCGCAATCTGAATCGCTTCGAGTACGACTCCTTCATCCGCGTTCTTGCAACGCTTCTGTCTCGCGATCTTCAAGGGTATGAAGATGCACTCCCCTCTCTCTCGTTGCTAGTTGCTCCATAGATTGATCTTGGTGATGCGTATAAATTTTTTAATTTCTGCAACGATCCCCAACAGCGGCATCATGAGCTAGGTCTATGCGTAGTTTCTATGCACGAGTAGAACACAAGTTTGTTGTGGGCGTAGATTTTGTCAATTTACTTCCCACTACTAGTCTTATCTTGTTTCGGTGGCATCGTGGGATGAAGCTGCCTGTACCAACCTTACACGTACACTTACGTGAGACAGGTTCCACCGACTGACATGCACTAGTTGCATAAGGTGGCTAGCGGGTGTTTGTCTCTCCCACCTTAGTCAGATCGGATTCGATGAAAAGGGTCCTTATGAAGGGTAAATAGAAATTGGCATATCACGTTGTGGTTTTGGCGTAGGTAAGAAACGTTCTTGCTAGAACCCTATAGCAGCCACGTAAAAACATGCAACAACAATTAGAGGACGTCTAACTTGTTTTTGCAGCATATGCCTTGTGATGTGATATGGCCAAAAAGGATGTGATGAATGAAATATATGTGATGTATGAGATTGATCATGTTCTTGTAATAGGAATCATGACTTGCATGTCGATGAGTATGACAACCGTCAGGAGCTATAGGAGTTGTCTTTATTTATTGTATGACCTGCGTGTCACTGAATAACGCCATGTAATTACTTTACTTCTTTGCTAAACCGTTAGCGATAGTAGTAGAAGTAATAGTTGGCGAGACAACTTCATGGAGACACGATGATGGAGATCATCATGATGGAGATCATGGTGTCATGCCGGTGACGATGATGATCATGGCGCCCCGAAGATGGAGATCAAAAGGAGCAAAATGATATTGGCCATATCATGTCACTATTTGATTGCATGTGATGTTTATCATGTTTTTGCATCTTATTTGCTTAGAGCGACGGTAGTAAATAAGATGATACCTCATAACAATTTCAAGAAAATGTTTTCCCTAACTGTCCACCATTGCGAAAGTTCGTTGTTTCAAAGCACCACGTGATGATGGGGTGTGATAGATTCTAACGTTCACATACAACGGGTGTAAGCCAGATTTCCACATGCAAAACACTTAGGTTGACTTGACGAGCCTAGCATGTACAGACATGGCCTCGGAACACAAGAGACCGAAAGGTCGAACATGAGTCGTATAGAAGATACGATCAACATGGAGATGTTCACCGATGATGACTAGTCCGTCTCATGTGATGATCGAACACGGCTTAGTTGACTTGGATCATGTATCACTTAGATGACTAGAGGGATGTCTATCTGAGTGGGATTTCATTAAATAATTTGATTAGATGAACTTAATTATCATGAACTTAGTCTAAAAACTTTTGCAAAATGTCTTGTAGATCAAATGGCCCACGCTCATGTCAACCTCAATTTCAACACGTTCCTAAAGAAAACCAAGCTGAAAGACGATGGCAACAACTATACGGACTGGGTCCGGAACTTGAGGATCATCCTCATAGCTGCCAAAAAAGCATATGTCCTAGAAGCACCGCTAGGTGAAGCACCCGTCCCGGCGAATGCAGATGTTATGAACGCCTGGCAGTCGCGTGTTGATGATTACTCCCTCGTTCAGTGCAGCATGCTTTACAGCTTAGAACCGGGGCTCCAAAAACGTTTCGAGCAGCACAGAGCATATGAGATGTTCCAAGAGCTGAAAATGGTTTTCCAAGCTCATGCCCGGGTCGAGAGATATGAAGTCTCCGACAAGTTCTACAGTTGTAAGATGGAGGAAAATAGTTCTGTCAGCGAGCACATACTCAAAATGTCTGGGTTGCACAACCGCTTGTCTCAACTGGACATTAACCTCCCAGATGAGGCGGTCATTGACAGAATCCTTCAGTCGCTCCCACCTAGCTACAAGAGCTTTGTGATGAACTACAATATGCAGGGGATGGTGAAAACCATTCCTGAGGTATTTTCAATGCTGAAATCAGCGGAGGTAGTAATCAAAAAGGAACATCAAGTGTTGATGGTCAATAAAACCACTAGTTTCAAGAAAGGCAAGGGTAAGAAGAACTTCAAGAAGGACGGCAATGGAGTTGCCGCGCCCGGTAAGCCAGTTGCCGGGAAGAAGCTAAAGCACGGACCCAAACCTGAGACTGAGTGCTTCTATTGCAAGGGAAACAATCACTGGAAGCAGAACTGCCCCAGGTACTTAGCGGATAAGAAGGTCGGCAACACAAAAGGTATATGTGATATACATGTTGTTGATGTGTACCTTACCAGTACTCGTAGTAGATCCTGGGTATTTGATACCGGTGCGGTTGCTCATATTTGTAACTCAAGATAGGAGCTGCGGAATAAGCGGAGACTGGCGAAGGACGAGGTGACGATGCGCGTCGGGAATGGTTCCAAGGTCGATGTGATCGCCGTCGGCACGCTACCTCTACATTTACCTACGGGATTAGTTTTGAACCTCAATGATTGTTATTTTGTACTAGCTTTGAG
Organism: Triticum dicoccoides; assembly: GCF_002162155.2. Lineage (NCBI taxonomy): Eukaryota > Viridiplantae > Streptophyta > Magnoliopsida > Poales > Poaceae > Triticum > Triticum dicoccoides. Next base: position 645,291,603 of record NC_041391.1, on the reverse strand, counting down.
CATGAGCATTGTATCTGGATCTCGTTTAATACGAGATGGCTACTCATTTAAATCCGAGAATAATGGTTGTTCTATTTATATGAGAGATATGTTTTATTGTCATGCCCCGTTGGTCAATGGTTTATTCTTAATGAATCTCGAACGTGATGTTACACATATACATAGTGTGAATACCAAAAGATGTAAGATTGATAATGATAGTCCCACATACCCGTGGCACTGCCGCCTTGGTCACATTGGTGTCAAACGCATGAAGAAGCTCCATGCAGAGGGACTTTTGGAGTCTCTTGATTACGAATCATTTGACACGTGTGAACCATGCCTCATGGGCAAAATAACCAAGACTCCGTTCTCCAGAACAATGGAGCGAGCAACCAACTTATTGAAAATTATACATACTGATGTGTGCGGTCCAATGAGCGTTGAGGCTCGGGGTGGCTATCTTATGTTCTCACCCTTACTGATGACTTAAGTAGATATGGGTAGGTCTACTTAATGAAATACAAGTCTGAGACCTTTGAAAAGTTCAAGGAATTTCAGAATGAGGTAGAAAATCAATGTGACAGAAAAATAAAGTTCTTACGATTAGATCGTGGTGGAGAATATTTAAGTCACGAATTTGGTACGCACTTAAGGAAATGTGGAATTGTTTCACAACTCATGCCGCCTGGAACACCTCAGCGTAATGGTGTGTCCGAACGTCGTACTCACACTCTATTGGATATGGTGCGGTCTATGATGTCTCTTACCAATTTACCGCTATCATTTTGGGGATACGCTTTAGAGACAACTACATTCACTTTAAATAGGGCACCATCTAAATCCGTTGAGATGACACCATATGAATTATGGTTTGGAAAGAAACCTAAGCTGTCGTTTCTAAAAGTTTTGGGATGCAATGCTTATGTCAAGAAACTTCAACCTGAAAAGCTCGAACCCAAGTCGGAAAAATGCATCTTCATAGGATACCCTAAGGAAACCATTGGGTATACCTTCTACCTCAGATCCGAAGGCAAGATTTTTGTTGCCAAGAACGGGTCCTTTCTGGAGAAAGAGTTTCTCTCGAAAAAAGTAAGTGGGAGGAAAGTGGAACTTGATGAAGTACTACCTCTTGAACCGGTAAGTAGCGCAGCTCAGGAAGATGTTCCTGTGGTGCCTGCACCGACTAGAGAGGAAGTTAATGATGATGATCAAGGTACTTCAGATCAAGTTACTACTGAACTTTGTAGGTCCACAAGGACATGTTCCACACCAGAATGGTATGGCAACCCTGTCCGGAAATCATGTTGTTAGACAACAGTGAACCTTCGAACTATGAAGAAGCGATGGCGGGCCCAGATTCCAACAAATGGCTTGAAGCCATGCAATCCGAGATAGGATCCATGTATGAAAACAAAGTATGGACTTTGACAGACTTTCCCAATGATCGGCGAGCGATAGAAAATAAATGGATCTTTAAGAAGAAGACGGACGCGGATGGTAATGTTACCATCTATAAAGCTCGACTTGTCGCTAAGGGTTATCGACAAGTTCAAGGGGTTGACTACAATGAGACTTTCTCTCCCGTAGCGAAGCTGAAGTCCGTCCGAATCATGTTAGCAATTGCCGCATACTATGATTATGAGATATGGCAAATGGACGTCAAAACGGCATTCCTTAATGGCTATCTTAAGGAAGAATTGTATATGATGCAGCTGGAAGGTTTTGTCGATCCTAAAAATGCTAACAAGGTGTGCAAGCTCCAGCGATCCATTTATAGGCTGGTGCAAGCATCTCGGAGTTGGAACATTCGCTTTGATGAAATGATCAAAGCGTTTGGGTTTATGCAGACTTATGGAGAATCTTGTGTTTACAAGAAAGTGAGCGGGAGCTCTGTAGCATTTCTCATATTATATGTGGATGACATACTTTTGATGGGAAATGATATAGAACTTTCGGACAGCATAAAGGCCTACTTGAATAAGTGTTTTTCAATGAAGGACCTTGGAGAAGCTGCTTATATATTAGGCATCAAGATCTATAGATATAGATCGAGACGCCTCATAGTTCTATCACAAAGCACATACCTTGATAAGATAATGAAGAAGTTCAATATGGATCAGTCCAAGAAGGGGTTCTTGCCTGTGTTGCAAGGTGTGAAATTGAGCTCGGCTCAATCCCTGACCATGGCAGAAGATAGAGAAAAGATGAGTGTCATGCCCTATGCCTCGGCCATAGGGTCTATTATGTATGCCATGCTGTGTACCAGACCTGATGTAAACCTTGCCGTAAGTTTGGTAGCAAGGCACCAAAGTAATCCCGGCATGGAACACTAGACAGCAGTCAAGAATATCCTGAAGTACCCGAAAAGGACTAAGGATATGTTTCTCGTTTATGGAGGCGACGAAGAGCTCGTCGTAAAGGGTTACGTCGATGCTAGCTTAAACACAGATCTGGATGACTCCAAGTCACAAACCGGATACGTGTATATTTTGAATGGTGGGTCAGTAAGCTGGTGCAACACCAAGCAAAGCGTCGTGGCGGGATCTACATGTGAAGCGGAGTACATGGCAGCCTCGGAGGCAGCACATGAAGCAATCTGGATGAAGGAGTTAATCACCGACCTAGGAGTTATTCCCAATGCGTCGGGGCCCTCACTCTCTTCTGTGACAACACTGGAGCTATTGCCCTTGCAAGGAGCCCAGGTTTCACAAGCAGACCAGGCACATCAAGCGTCGCTTCAACTCCATTCGTGAAAATTTTCAAGATGGAGACATAGATATTTGCAAAGTGCATACGGATCTGAATGTCGCAGATCCGTTGACTAAACCTCTTCCACGAGCAAAACATGATCAACACCAGAACTCTATGGGTGTTCGATTCATCATAGTGTAACTAGATTATTGACTCTAGTGCAAGTGGGAGACTGTTGGAAATATGCCCTAGAGGCAATAATAAAATGATTATTATTATATTTCCTTGTTCAAGATAATTTCTATTATTCATGTTATAATTGTATCAATCGGAAACTGTGATACATGTGTGAATACATAGACCACAACATGTCCCTAGTGAGCCTCTAGTTGACTAGCTCGTTGATCAACAGATGGTCATGGTTTTCTGACTATGGACACTAGATGTCATTGATAACGGGATCACATCATTAGGAGAATGATGTGATGGACAAGACCCAATCCTAAGCATAGCACAAGATCGTGTAGTTCGTTTGCTAAAGCTTTTCTAATGTCAAGTATCAGTTCCTTAGACCATGAGATTGTGTAACTCCCGGATACCGTAGGATTGCTTTGGGTGTACCAAACGTCACAATGTAACTGGGTGACTATAAAGGTGCACTACAGGTATCTCCGAAAGTGTCTGTTGGGTTGGCAAGAATCAAGACTGGAATTTGTCACTCCGTATGACGGAGAGGTATCTCTGGGCCCACTCGGTAATGCATCATCATAATGAGCTCAATGTGACTAAGTGGTTAGTCATGGGATCATGCATTATGTAACGAGTAAAGTGACTTGCCGGTAACGAGGTTGAACGAGGTATTGGGATACCGACGATCGAATCTCGGGCAAGTAACGTACCGATTGACAAAGGGAATTGTATACAAGATTACTTGAATCCTCAACATTGTGGTTCATCTGATGAGATCATCATGGAACATGTGGGAGCCAACATGGGTATCCAGATCCCGCTGTTGGTTATTGGCCTGAGAGCTATGTCTGTCATGTCTGCGTGATTCCCGAACCCGTAGGGTCTACACACTTAAGGTTCGATGACGCTAGGGTTATTAGGAAGATTTGTATTTGATTACTGAATGTTGTTCGGAGTCCCGGATGAGATCTCGGATGTCACGAGGAGTTCCAGAATGGTCCAGAACTGAAGATTTATATATGGGAAGTTGTCATACGGTCACCGGAAATGTTCGGGGGCATACCGGTATTGTACCGGGGCCACCGGAGGGGTTCCGGTGGTTCCTCGGGAGGGGCCACCTCTCCCGGAGGGCATCATGGGCTGTAGAGGGAAGGGAACAGCCCTTGGAGGGATGGGCGCCACCCCCCCTTGGGCCCATGCACCTAGGGTTGGGGGGAAACCCTAAAGTTGGCGCCCCCCTTTCTTGGGGGGCAAGCCCCATCCACTTGGCCGTCGCCCCCTCTAGATCTCATCTAGAGGGGGCCGGCCCCCTTCCCCCTTCTCCTATAAATAGAGGGGCGAGGGGAGGGCTGCAGCACCACAAAGGCGCAACCCCTCCCCTCCCCAACACCTCTCCTCCTCCACAAGAGCTTGGCGAAGCCCTGCCAGAGTACTGCCACTCCATCACCACCACACCGTCGTGCTGCTGTTGGAGCCCTCTTCCTCAACCTCTCCCTCCTCCTTGCTAGATCAAGGCGCGAGAGACATCACCGGGCTGCACGTGTGTTGAACACGGAGGTTCCGTTGTTCGGCGCTAAGATCGGAATCCACCGCGATCTGAATCGCTTCGAGTATGACTCCTTCATCCACGTTCTTGCAACGCTTCCGTCTCACGATCTTCAAGGGTATGAAGATGCACTCCCCTCTCTCTCGTTGCTAGTTACTCCATAGATTGATCTTGGTGATGTGTAGAATTTTTTTAATTTCTACAATGATCCCCAACAGTATTGCACTCGGCTGAACCTCTGGATGTACTTGCGCAATCTCTCACCTTCCTTCTGGGGAATGATATGCAAATCACTCGCCTGGCCATGGGCCTGATGGCCTCTGGTGAAGGTGCCAACAAACTCATGACACAGATCTGACCAAGAAGAAATGGAATCCGCCGGAAAATGCATCAACCATGTCATGACATTGGGCTTGAGTGCCAATGGGAAGTAATTGGCAAGCACCTTGTCGTCGCGTGCCCCAGCAGCCTGCATTGCGATGGTGTAGATGCTGAGGAACTCCAATGGGTTAGCCTTGCTGTTGTACTTCTCTCCAATGTCGGGCTTGAACGTGCGGTGGGGGGGCCACTGGAACTGCCGCAACTCACGGGTAAAAGACGGACAACCCACCTCATAGGGTAGGCCACCGTGGCCTTCCGGTGCTGGGTGGTCCATAGTGGGTCCTTCCCGCCTATCTAACTGGTGGTGGGCTCCATGCCGACGCTCGATGGTAGTTCGAGCGTCTTCATGGGCTCGCTCCTGAAGAACTTGACACTGATCGCGGTGGGTCCATGGGTCGGACGATGCTAGGGACATGTTGTCACAAGCGTCATCACGATGGATCGACGCCCGTGGTGGCTGGCCTGGGGGAGGAGAGTTCACCGTGGCTGCAACGCCTCCGGTCCTTCCTCCATTGAGATGCAGTGGCTCGACGGACCTTCGGCCTACGGGCGCCGCTGGTCGCAGCTCATCTTTGTTGGCAATGCCGACGAGGCTCCGGACGGTGGCTCTCCATTCGTCAAGCTTCTCCGCCACAGGAGGAAAGTCGAGGAACGGTTGTGCGCTTGCCAGAGCTTCTGCTAGCGTGGGTGGCGGTGAAAGCTGCGTGGACCGTGACGTGCTCTGACATCTAACCATGTTAGAAGGAGTTCTATCACGGTCCTGCGACCGTACACCATTTTCGCCAGCACTTCGGCGTGCATGCTGGTCTTCTGCGCCCCATGAGTGATGCGCGGGGCTCTTCCCATGGTGGCTCCCGGGGTCACCAACGTGGTGACATTGCTCATCGCGCACAACTCGGGAGGAGTGCGCCGTGGGCGCTGGCGTGGATGTCTTGGAGGTCGCCGTGCCACCGGCAGGCGGCATGGTGATGGCTCTGGAGGGCCACGCGCCTCCTACAGGGGGCACTACTACATCTCTGGATCTGTTGGCATGCGGCTCGTCATCTCGCTTACGAGCGACTTGGCTTGCCCGGGTCTGGCTGCCAGAGCGATGCGGGTGTTCGCGGGCCACGCCCCGGGTTCTGTCTGCGACGACCCCGCTTCCTTCCCGTAGTGGGACGGGCTGTCCGGCTCTAGATGAGCAAATCTATGTCATCGTCTTCCTCTTGGGAGCCATGACGACAAAGAACTGCAGAACTAACTACTGAACCAGATTCTCTCAACTGCGTCCCCTTGCTGGCACGCCAAAGATGTCGATGGAAAACGACACCTATGGGATCACGGGAATCACTACTATGGTTGCGGGGCGCGGGGTCGAGAGAAGAGCGGGATCAAAAGTCACTCAAGCACACAGATCGTTTACCCAGGTTCGGGTCGCGATGTGCGTAATACCCTAGTCCTGCTTTAGTGTCTATTGAGTGTTCTTGGAGCTCTTGAGCTAGCTACGTCGTGTAACTTGTCAAGGGGTCCGAATCCCCCTCCAGTATGCCTCGGGAATCTTTTTATAGAAAAGGGGATCGCCACAGTGGCACACATGAGGTGACATCGGAGTACTGTGGCTAAGCTTATCGCTAGCCATTACGGGACAAGACGCATTTAATGCGCTACTTAGGTGTCCCTCTTACTTTATCAGGGACGGAAACCAGCCCTAGTCCCATCCATCACCGCCCCACCTCGCTCTGACACGCGTCCAGGCCAGTGGGGTGCATGGTGCCACGTAGGCTAACAGGCTGCTGAGGTGGCACGGTGGTAGGGCCTTCTTGAAGATTTGCATGCCACCGCGTAGGCGTCGCTGAGTTGGCCTAGAGGCCTCTTGTTGACACACAGGTGCCTACCTAGCTGGTGAGCTAGCAGTTACATAGGAACGGTGGTGGAACCTTGGCATGTGTGGGCCTGGATGTGGCCCTACGAATGTCTTAGGCAAGGGCCTTGCCGCGGCACTGTGGTCGCCCCCGGCAAGGATCTTGCCGGAGGTCTTGTAGATTCCCTTGGCAAGTGTCTTGGAGTAGTCTTCTGATCCTTGTCTTCACAAAGATCTGCATGCCACCACAGAGGCGCCTCTCGAGCCCCGGTTCCAACAAGGTTGATGGTGTTTGGAAACCTTGGGCCGAAGGGTGGCACGTTCTGTTGTCGTGGCATTGGACAAGTTGCCCCGGCAAGGCTCCTGCCGGAGCTATGGAGGCTGCCCCAGCAAGGATCTTGCCGGGGGGAACCACCTCGCCTTCTTGCCCCTTGCGCTTCTGGTCTTGGCATCACGTTGACTGTCCCCCGGCTTTGACTCCTCCCCCTGCCCTGCTATGTGTGGTCGTGGGCGCGGCTCTGACTGCCCGTGCACTAGTAAGGGGTGCAATGGAGAGCCCCTACTTTAGTACACCGACAAAATGTTATAAGGGACATAAATTTTAGACTCAGTGTTAAATAAGGAAGGAAAAGTTTTCCAGTGTCAAATAAGGCAACTAATTTTAAGATAGTGTTAAATAAGGAATTCTTTCATTATATTTACATGGTAGGATGTTTCACACGCACCAACATGCCGAGAGAGAAAATTACAAGGAGTATGGTAGGGGGGAAATATAATCATTATGGGCGTCTTTGGTCGGCTGCATTACCTTAGTCATGCTCTAGGGAGCTATGTTCAGCCCATTTGAATGTCTGGCATGCATCAAAATCTTGTCCCGCACGACACTTAAAGCAGTGTTGGACCTGATTGAGGAGCACACGAATCAATCGTTAGAATCCAACTAGACCCAAACGAGCCAAAGCTAGCCCAACATCAAGGAAGGCATCAAAGGACTTTTTTCACTCTATCATTAGGAAGATTATATGTAAGAATATATTTTTTATTAGTAGTCTGTTTAGTTTTGAAGGTCGAGAGTCAGAACATGGAGGCTCATAACCTAGCTAGGTTTTCTCATTCGCTTGATGAGGGTCGCAACATGTGGCTTAACACTCTATTGACCCATCACTACTAGGAAAAAGGCTATAGCTAATATGAACATTAATGGTGCACCACGTATGTGGTGCGCCACTGCTATATAGCAGTGGCGCACCATATGCAGGTATGCCATTAGTGTCCATATAACTAATGGTGCACCACACACACGGTGCGCCACTACTAACAATTATTTATTTATTTATTTTTTCAAAACTAGTAATGGCGCACCAGGGGATAGTGCGTCATTAATAGTTTTAACTAGTAATGATGCACCACACCTTGTGTGCGCCACTACTAACAAAAAAAAATTTACTTTTTTTTTTGCAAAACTAGTAATGGCGCACCTAGGGACAGTGCGCCATTACTTGTTTTAACTAGTAATGGCGCACCAGAACCGCGGTGCGCCACTACTAACAATTATTTTTTTATATTTTTTTCAAAACTAGTAATGGCGCACCACACACCAGGTGTGCCATTAGTAAACAGGGTTACTAATGGCGCATTCTTAGGAGGTGCGCCATTGGTAACCTGGGACTAGCTAGATATTTTGGACAGCCACCTATCACACTCACTTTCCCCACTTCATTCTCTCCACCTCCTCCTCCAGACTTGGTCTCGGCTGCCTCCTCCTCCTCACCTCATTTGCACCATAGATTCACCCAAATTAAGTGGTTAAATTTCCTTTTTTTGATAGGTAAGTAAGGGGAAAGCTTTCTTTATGTTCTAGATCTAATTTTTCTCCCTCCAACAACGTGCACATGCACTTTTTATGGCATAGATCTACGTATGTTTTTGGTGTTGCATATGTTTGTGGTGTTGCATATGTTTGTGTTTGGAGGTACCGATATTTGAAATGCAATAGTTGCCAATATTTTGCCGGAATGTTATTCATTTCCGTTTCGGCGAGAATTTGGCACTATGCATTCTTTTTGGTCCTATTTTTAGGTAAAGTCATGCCAATTTTTTTTGGTTGTAAAATATCATTTTGCTCTACCCCACAGGCGACCATGGTCCGCACGATGACCGAAGGCATCGTGAATAGGTTTTTGAGCTCTACGAAGGCCGAGATGCTTGAAAAGAACGAGACGGAGATAAGATGTCCGTGTCGAAGATGCAAGCTGAAGAGCCTTATGGACCCGGATTCCGTAAAGGTGCGGGACCACCTATTCTTGCGTGGTTTCATGGATGGATATCAATGGAAAGGTAATGAATATGATTATGAAGTCGTCCATGGGGGCCGGGCAAGAAATGAGGAAGGGCAGCAAGACAACCGCGGCGAGGGCGGGCGAGAAGACGAAGAATCTCCAGGACATGATCACGGAGGAGATGCAGTACACAGTCATCATGTAGAAGGTGCCGGACATGATCATGAGGAAGATCAAGATGAAGGGCATGATCATGAAGATGAAGATGCTGGAGCAGACGACGATGGACCATCGATAGGCTGGGTGCAGGACCCTCATATTCAAGAGCTGCTTCTCAAGTAGACAGATAACGCAAGAGCTGCCGCCCGAGAGAAAGCCAAGTTGGATCAACTGGAGATAGACGTGGTTACTCCATTGTATGAAGGATGCAGGCCCGAGGATACCCGCCTGAAAGTAACGCTCATGGCTTTGGAGGTGAAGGTAAAACACAAAATGACCGACGCATGCTTCAACGAGAACATGTCATTCTGGCATGAACGTCTTCCCAAGGGGAACAAGTTCCCGACCAGTTTCGAGGAGGCGAAGAAAATCGTGTGTCCTCTGGATTTACCGCACGTGAAATACCATGTGTGCATGAACAATTGCATCATTTATCGGGACGAGCATGCGGAGTCTACCATATGTCCGATGTGCGGCGTCACTCGATACAAGAAGAGGAAGAAAGCTCCTCGAAACGTGGTGTGGTACTTTCCGATCACTCCTCGTCTGCAACAGTATTTCACGGACCCTAAGGTAGCAAACCTCCTGCGTTGGCACGCGGATAGGGAGGAGAAGAAGCGAGAAGATGGCAGAAATGATCCAGAGATAAATAAAAAAGACAAGATGCTGAGTCACCCTAAGGATGTGAGCCAGTGGCAAGCGTTGAACTTAGAACACCCAGAATTTTGGGACGATCCAAGGAACATCATGCTGAGCACGATCACCGATGGAGTCAATCCGTTTGGCAGCCAGAGAAGCACACATAGCACCTGGCCTGTGTTTGTGCGGATGTACAACCTTCCCCCCTGGTTGTGCATGAAGAGGAAGTACATTCACATGAGTATGCTAATTGAAGGGCCGAAATAACCAGGGAATGACATTAATCTGTATCTGGGGCTGCTGAAAGAGGATATAGACACGTTGTGGAAAACGCCAACCAATATGTGGGACGCTGCAGAGAAAGAATATTCCCCTATGAGAGCCGCACTGCTCACGACGGTGCACGACTATCTCGGTTACGGATATGTCGCGGGGCAGGTGGTCCAAGGATTTTCTGGATGCGTCAGGTGCATGGATGACACAACGTATCGCCAGCTAGATAGAGATCTCAGGTCTTCGAAAATCGTGTTTATGGGACATCGAAGGTGGCTTCGCAATGATGACTCATGGAGAAAATGCAAGGATCTGTTCGATGGTGAAACCGAACCCCGAAGACGCCCGCGTACGAGTAGCGGCGAGGAAATAGATGAGCTGTTGAAAATTCGGAAAGAGTGCCCACCACCGCGAAAGGCGCCAGAGCCAGGAAAGAAGTGAAAGGCGCCAGAGCCATTGCTGAAGGTATGGAAAACAAGGTCTGTTTTTTGGGACTTGTCGTACTGGAAGATCCTCTGTGTGCCTCACAGCCTTGATGTCATGCATATCACGAAGAACGTGTGCGAGAGTCTGCTTGGTACCCTGCTCAACATGTCAGAGAGGACCAAAGATGGGCCGAAATCAAGGGCAGACTTGAAATCAATGGGCATCAGGGAGGAGCTTCACGCTAATGATGATGATGAGGAGGAGGAGGCGAAGGACACCGAAAGTCGTCGCAAAGGCAAAAAGGCCAAGAAGATCGAAAATGACTGCCCTCCCACGTGCTTCACTCTAAGTCAGGAGGAGATCGATCAGTTTTTCACCTGCCTCGTAGGAGTAAAACTTCCTTACGGTTACGCGGGGAAGATAAGAAGATACCTAGACTCAGCGAAACAGAAGTTCAGCGGGATGAGGTCTCACGACTATCACGTGCTGATGATGCAGATACTTCCAGTTGTAATCCGTGGGATCATGGACGCGCACGTCCGTGAAACCCTATTTGGCCTATGGAACTTTTTCGATGTTATCTCTCGGAAGTCGGTTGGCATGAGGCAACTCAGAAGGCTATAGGAAGAGATCCTGGTGATACTATGCGAGCTTGAGATGTACTTGCCGCCTGCATTCTTTGACGTTATGGTGCATCTGCTGGTCCATATCGTGGAGGATATCATCCAACTCGAGCCGACATTCCTGGACAGCGTGATGTCGTTCGAAAGGATGAATGGTGTCATCAAAGGATATGTTCGCAACATGTCACATCCAGAGGGAAGCATAGCCAAGGGCTTTCTGACCAAAGAGTGCATCTCCTACTTCACGGATTATCTAGGCATCGAGAACCCCGTTGGTCTGCTGATACGTCTCCAACGTATCTATAATTAATGAAGCATTCATGCTATTTTATTATCTGTTTTAAATGATTATGGGCTTTATTATACACTTTTATATTACTTTTGGGACTAACCTACTAACCGGAGGCCCAGCCCATATTGTTGTTTTATTGCCTGTTTCAGTATTTCGAAGAAAAGGAATATCAAACGAAGTCCAAACGGAATGAAACCTTTGGAAAAGTTATTTTTGGAACAGAACCAATCCCAGGAACTTGGAGTGCAAGCCAGGGGATCATCGAGGAGGCCACGAGACAGGGGGCGCGCCCACCCCCTGGGCGCGCCCTGCCCTCTCATGGGCCCCTCGAGGCTCCCCCGACCGACTTCTTTCGCCTATATATTCTCTCGTACCCTAAAAAGATCGAATATCAAGATAGATCGGGAGTTCCGCTGCCGCAAGCCTCTGTAGCCACCAGAAACCTCTCGGGATCCCTTCTCGGCACCCTGCCGGAGGGGGGATCCTTCACCGGTGGCCATCTTCATCATCTCGGCGCTATCCATGACGAGGAGGGAGTAGTTCACCCTCGAGGCTGAGGGTATGTACCAGTAGCTATGTGTTTGATCTCTCTCGTGTTCTCTCTCGTGTTCCCTCTATGGCACGATCTTGATGTATCCCGAGCTTTGCTATTGTAGTTGGATCTTATGATGTTTCTCCCCCTCTACTCTCTTGTGATGAATTGAGTTTTCCTCTTGAAGTTATCTTATCGGATTGAGTCTTTAATGATTTGAGAACACTTGATGTATGTGTTGCCGTGATTATTTGTGGTGACAATGGGATATCATGTGCCACTTGATGTATGTTTTGGTGACCAACTTGCGGGTTCCGCCCATGAACCTATGCATAGGGGTTGGCACACGTTTTCGTCTTGACTCTCCGGTAGAAACTTTGGGGCACTCTTTGAAGTACTTTGTGTTGGTTGAATAGATGAATCTGAGATTGTGTGATGCATATCGTATAATCATGCCCACGGATACTTGAGGTGACAATGGAGTATCTAGGTGACATTAGGGTTTTGGTTGATTTGTGTCTTAAGGTATTATTCTAGTATGAACTCTATGATGGATTGAGCGGAAAGAATAGCTTCATGTTATTTTACTACGAACTCTTGAATAGATAGAACAGAAAGAATAACTTTGAGGTGGTTTCGTACCCTACCATAATCTCTTCGTTTGTTCTCCGCTATTAGTGGCTTTGGAGTGACTCTTTCTTGCATGTTGAGGGATTGTTATATGATCTATCTATGTTATTATTGTTGAGAGAAGTTGCACTAGTGAAAGTATGAACCCTATGCCTTGTTTCCTACTATTGCAATACCGTTTACGCTCACTTTTATCATTAGTTACCTTCCTGTTTTTATAATTTCAGATTACAAAAACCTTTATCTACCATCCATATTGCACTTGTATCACCATCTCTTCGCCGAACTAGTGCACCTATACAATTTACCATTGTATTGGGTGTGTTGGGGACACAAGAGACTCTTTGTTATTTGGTTGCAGGGTTGTTTGAGAGAGACCATCTTCATCCTACGCCTCCTATGGATTGATAAACCTTAGGTCATCCACTTGAGGGAAATTTTCTACTATCCTACAAACCTGTGCACTTGCAGGCCCACAACGTCTACAAGAAGAAGGTTGTGTAGTAGACATCAAGCTCTTTTCTGGCGCCGTTGCTGGGGAGGTGAGTGCTTGAAGGTATATCTTTAGATCTTGCAATCGAATCTTTTTGTTTCTTGTTTTATCACTAGTTTAGTCTATAAAAGAAAACTACAAAAAAATGGAATTGAGTTTTTCTCATACGCTTCATCTTTTTAATATCTTTCGTAAGAATGATGGTAAGGAAAATTGTGCTCAAGTGCTAGAAGAAGAAGTCTATAAAATGTTTTGCATGAAATATTTGAATGATGAGCATGATTGTAATGTTGTTAGTATGAATTCCTTGAATATCCATGATGCTAATGATATGCAAAGCCACAAGCTTGGGTAAGCTATATTTGATGAATATGATATTTTTTGTCCCCCATGTTTTGAGGAGAATATTAATTACGATGAAAGCATGCCTCCTATTTATGATGATTATATTGATGAAAGTGGGTTTTGAAGAGTGTCAACTTCGGGAAGTAATGATCCCACAATTTTGGAGGATATTGAATCTTATTGTGATGAATATGGAAGTGGATTTGGAAGAGTGTCAACTTTATTTAGTGATGATTTCACTATTTCGGAAGAGGTTCCAATTGATTATGAGAACAAAGTTGCTATCTATGATGATTACTGTGATGACTTGTATGCTATTAAGAATAAAAATAACCATGAAACTTGTCATCATGATTTTAGTTTTCAATTGTATTATGCCTCACATGATAGTTGTTTTGTTGAGTTTGCTCCCACTATTATTCATGAGAAGAAATTTGCTTATGTGGAGAGTAATAAAATTTCTATGCAAGTAGATCATGAAAAGAATGCTTTAGGTGCTGGTTATATGGTTGAATTCATTCATGATGCTACTGAAAATTATTATGAGGGAGGAATATATGCTTGTAGGAATTGCAATAATATCAAGTTTCCTCTCTATGTGCTTAAAATTTTAAAATTATGCTTGTTTTGCCTTCCTATGCTAGTTGATTATTGTTCCCATAAGTTGTTTGCTCACAAAATCCCTATGCATAGGAAGTGGGTTAGACTTAAATTTTCTAGTCATATTCTTCATGATGCTCTCTTTATGTTTCAATTCTTATCTTTTACGTGAGCATCATTGAAATCATCATGCCTAGCTAGGGGTGTTAAACGATAGCGCTTGTTGGGAGGCAACCCAATGTTATTTTTGTTTCTTACTTTTTGTTCCTATTTAGTAATAAATAATTCATATAGCCTCTGGTTAGATGTGGTTTCATGTTTTAATTAGTGTTTGTGCCAAGTAGAACCTTTGGTAAGACTTGGGTGAAGTCTATATGATCTTGCTGTAAAAAACAGAAACTTTAGCGCTCACGAGAATAGCTGCCATTTTTTAAAAGAAGAGTGATTTTAGGTTGATTCCTTTTGTAGATGATTAATAGACAAATTCCTCAGGTTTACCAATTTATTTGAGAATTTTTGTAGTTCCATAAGTACACGTTTGTTACAGATTTCTACAGACTGTTCTGTTTTTGACAGATTCTGCCTTTCGTGTGTTGTTTGCTTATTTTGATGCATCTATGGCTAGTATGTAAGGGTATGAACCATATAGAACTTGGCATACAGTAGGTTTAACACCAATATAAATAGATAATTAGTTTATTACAGTACCTAAGTGGTGGTTTTATTTTCTTATACTAACGGAGCTTACGAGTTTTGTTTTGAGTTTTGTGTGGTTGAAGTTTTCAAGTTTCGGTTAAAGATTCGATGGACTATGGAATAAGGAGTGGTAAGAGCCTAAGCTTGGGGATGCCCAAGGCACCCCAAGCTAATATTCAAGGACAACCAAGAGCCTAAGCTTGGGGATGCCCCGTAAGGCATCCCCTCTTTCGTCTTCGTTCATAGATAACTTTACTTGGAGCTATATTTTTATTCGCCACATGATATGTGTTTTGCTTGGAGCGTCATTTTCTTTTGTTAGTATTTGCTTTCTGTTATTTAGAATAGTGTTTTTCATCTTTATTTTCAATAAAAATGTCAAGGATAGCCTTTACCATGCTTATTTTGCTAGTATACATGTTGCTGTTTGAAAAAAGAAAGTTTACCACTGTTGCAAAAATTCCCTAGAAAAGTCAGAGAGTGATATAATGTTGAATATTTTTGCATAATGATCTATGATAAATATTTTACAGCATAGTATCTTTATTTTAATTTTTGGAGTTAGGGAAGTATGATGAATCTTGCATTCTTTATAGACTATACTGTTTTGGCGGATTGCTGTCGTGTTTGCATTGTTTGCATATGCTCGCTTGTTTAATGATTCTATTTGAGGATAGGAGTATTAAATATGCAGATACATTTAGTATGGAATGTTGAATAATAATGTTAGTAATTTGTTACAGTAGAAAATTATAAGGTTTTGCATTGTTTTATACTAACTTATCTCACGAGTTCTTGTTGAGTTTGGTGTGAATGAAGCTTTCAGGAAATAGAGAAACCATGATATGAAAGGAATTAAGGAGACACAAAAGCTCAAGCTTGGGGATGCACAAGGCACCCCAATATAATATTTCAAGAAGTCTCAAGCATCTAAGCTTGGGGATGCCCCGGTAGGCATCCCACCTTTCTTCTTCAACAACTATCGGTTAGTATCGGTTGAGCCTAAGTTTTTGCTTCTTCACATGAGTTGTGCTATCCTTGCAATGTCATTTTATTTTGCTTTGCTTGCTGTTTGAATAAAATACCAAGATCTGAAATTCTTAAATGAGAGAGAGTCTTCATATAGCTACATAATTATTTAACTACTCATTGATCTTCACTTATATCTTTTTGGAGTAGTTTGTCATTTACTCGTGTGCTTCACTTATATCCTATGAGTAAATGGTTGAATGAGTTGAATGTCATAAATCTGAAATTATATATGTTTCATTTGCTTATCCCATGGGGAGTAATGACTTCACATCTAAAAAGTAGAGGTTGCAAATTTATTGGAGGTTAGCAAGCATTGTATTGGTCATTTGAACAATTCATGAAAGAATATTGAAGGAAGAGATATTTCACATATAAATATACTATCATAGACATCTTTTATAATTGTGAGCACTCATTAAGTATGACATGCTAAAGAGTTAATGTTGGACAAGGAAGACAACGTAATGGGTTATGTTTTCTCGCATCTGAGTTAAAGTATATTGTCATGGATCATTCAAACATGTTGAGCTTGGCTTTCCCCCTCATGCTAGCCAAAATTCCTAGCACCAAGTAGAGATACTACTTGTGCTTCCAAATATCCTTAAACCCAGTTTTGCCATGAGAGTCCACCATACCTACCTATGGATTGAGTAAGATTCTTCAAGTAAGTTGTCATCGGTGCAAGCAATAAAAATTGCTCTCTAAATATGCATGACTTATTAGTGCGGAGAAAATAATCTTTGTACGATCTTGCTATGGAAGCAATAAAAGCGACGGACTGCATAATAAAGGTCCATATACAAGGGGCAATATAAAGTGACGTTCTTTCGCATTAAGATTTTGTGTATCGAACCCTAAAAGCGCATGACAACCTATGCTTCCCTCTGTGAAGGCCTATCTTTTAATTTATGCCTTTTACTTTGTGCAAGAGTCAAGGTGATCTTCACCTTTACCTTTTTCATTTTATCCTTTGGCAAGCACTTTGTGTTGGGGTGATCCTGATATATATATCCAATTGGATGTACGTTAGCATGAACTATTATTGTTGACATCACCCAAAGGTGAATACATTTGGAGGCAACATTTTAAGCCCCTATCTTTCTCTCTGTCTGATTAAAACTTCATAACCACAAGTATTGCGTGAGTGTTAGCAATTGTAGAAGACTATATGATAGTTGACTATGTGAAGTTTGCTAAATCAAAGCTCTGACATAGACCCTTCCTGAAAATAGGATGAATTGCAATTGTTTGATGACTAAGAATGAAGTTTGATAGTTTTCAAGAAAGTTTATGGTCTATGCTTTAACATGTGAATAGCTTGTTACTTGATTATGAATAGTTTTATGAGATGAACTACTGGTATGACATATATTGATGCTAGTAAAGGTGATTGAAATTATCATTGATCAAACTTGTGCACCTGCTAGCATTCACACTTCATAAATTCTTTCTTTTATCATTTACCTACTCGAGGACGAGCAGGAATTAAGCTTAGGGATGCTGATACGTCTCCAACGTATCTATAATTTATGAAGCATTCAAGCTATTTTATTATCTGTTTTGAATGATTATGGGCTTTATTATACACTTTTATATTATTTTTGGGACTAACCTACTAACTGGAGGCCCAGCCCATATTGCTGTTTTATTGTCTGTTTTAGTATTTCGAAGAAAAGGAATATCAAACGGAGTCCAAACGGAATGAAACCTTAGGAAAAGTTATTTTTGGAACAGAACCAATCCCAAGAACTTGGAGTGCAAGCCAGGGGATCACCGAGGACGCCACGAGACAGGGGGGCGCGCCCACCCCCTCGGGCGTGCCCTACCCTCTCGTGGTCCCCTCGAGGCTCCCCCGACCGACTTCTTTCACCTATATATTCTCTCGTACCCTAAAAACATCGAATATCAAGATAGATCGGGAGTACCACCGCCGCAAGCCTCTGTAGCCACCAGAAACCTCTCGGGAGCCCTTCCCGGCACCCTGCCGGAGGGGGGATCCTTCACCGGTGGCCATCTTCATCATCGCGGCGCTATCCATGATGAGGAGGGAGTAGTTCACCCTCGAGGCTGAGGGTATGTACCAGTAGCTATGTGTTAGATCTCTCTCTCTCTCTCTCTCTCTCTCTCTCTCTCTCTCTCTCTCTCTCTCTCTCTCTCTCGTGTTCCCTCTATGGCACGATCTTGATGTATCCCGAGCTTTGCTATTGTAGTTGGATCTTATGATGTTTCTCCCCCTCTACTCTCTTGTGATGAATTGAGTTTTCCTCTTGAAGTTATCTTATCGGATTGAGTCTTTAATGATTTGAGAACACTTGATGTATGTCTTGCCGTGATTAGCTGTGGTGACAATGGGATATCATGTGCCACTTGATGTATGTTTTGGTGACCAACTTGCGGGTTCCGCCCATGAACCTATGCATAGGGGTTGGCACACGTTTTCGTCTTGACTCTCTGGTAGAAACTTTGGGGCACTCTTTGAAGTACTTTGTGTTGGTTGAATAGATGAATCTGAGATTGTGTGATGCATATCATATAATCATGCCCACGGATACTTGAGGTGACAATGGAGTATCTAGGTGACATTAGGGTTTTGGTTGATTTGTGTCTTAAGGTGTTATTCTAGTATGAACTCTATGATGGATTGAGCGGAAAGAATAGCTTCATGTTATTTTACTACGAACTCTTGAATAGATAGAACAGAAAGGATAACTTTGAGGTGGTTTCGTACCCTACCATAATCTCTTCGTTTGTTCTCCGCTATTAGTGGCTTTGGAGTGACTCTTTGTTGCATGTTGAGGGATTGTTATATGATCTATCTATGTTATTATTGTTGAGAGAACTTGCACTAGTGAAAGTATGAACCCTATGCCTTGTTTCCTACCATTGCAATACCATTTACGCTCACTTTTATCATTAGTTACCTTGCTGTTTTTTATAATTTCAGATTACAAAAACCTTTATCTACCATCCATATTGCACTTGTGTCACCATCTCTTCGCCGAACTAGTGCACCTATACAATTTACCATTGTATTGGGTGTGTTGGGGACACAAGAGACTCTTTGTTATTTGGTTGCAGGGTTGTTTGAGAGAGACCATCTTCATCCTACGCCTCCTACGGATTGATAAACCTTAGGTCATCCACTTGAGGGAAATTTGCTATTGTCCTATAAACCTGTGCACTTGCAGGCCCAACAACGTCTACAAGAAGAACGTTGTGTAGCAGACATCATCTGCCCGTGAATAGGCACCTCGGTAGGCTCGCTGGATGGGGTCGCCGCGAGGGTCGCCGCGAAATGCATGTCGACTTCAAGGGTCGGCTTGCCGACTTTGAAAGAGCAAACCTAGTCGCGCTACAACACATAGACGTGGTTGATCCTTGGGTGGTAGAGCACAAAACCTTAATGAGAAGACGTACAATGACCGAGGCCAACAGAGGACGGACAGAGATATAATCAAAGAGCACAATTCATGTTTCACGCGTTGGTTCAAGGAGAAGCTTCTGTCGTACCCTTTACATGAGGATTCTTCCGCGGAAGAAAAACTCATATTTGCCTTGTCACAGGGCGCCAAGCACAACCTGATGCCCTATGAGGCGTACGATATCAACGGCTACACATTCTACACC
This sequence comes from Triticum dicoccoides, assembly GCF_002162155.2. NCBI lineage: Eukaryota > Viridiplantae > Streptophyta > Magnoliopsida > Poales > Poaceae > Triticum > Triticum dicoccoides. The sequence continues at coordinate 645,272,268 of NC_041391.1, read as the reverse complement.
GAGGAAAAGGATGTGGAGAGCGATGATTATCAGAACTCCGGGGTAACGTTGGAATCCTACACCGGTAATGACAAGGACAGATACTACGGAAGGATCGAGGAGATCTGGGAGCTGAGCTACGCTGGAGAGAAGGTCCCGATGTTCCGTGTCAGATGGGCCAAGAGCGTCCAAAAAGAAGACCGGTATTTCACCACCATGGTTATACCCGAAGCCAAATCCAAGAACGCGGGCGCAAACGTCACCACGAAAAATGAGCCATGGGTATTGGCTTCCCAAGTGGACCAATGCTTCTTCACTACCGACCCGTCAAAGCCCAGTCGTGTTGTCGTGAGGAGAGGCAAAAGGAAGATCATCGGAATGGATGGAGTCGCCAATGAGCAAGGCTTCGACAAGTACGGCGACCCGAAGATGGAACATGACAACGACGATGAAGTACCATACACCACAAGAAGAAGCAGGACCACCCTACCTAAAGTTCGTCCGATCAAGAGAAGAACTCCATTTGCGAAAAATAAGGGCAAGAAGATTGTGAAAAGATAGCTAAGATCGATTGTATTTAAATTGTAGCCTTCATTTCTCGATTGTATTTCGACATATGGAAATGGCACTTTTTGAATTCATGAATATTTTTTCAAATTTGATGATATTTTTTCATATTCATAAATGTTTTCTAAAAAATTATTAGATGCAACTAAAAATCCAAAAAAAATCAAGTAAAAATTTGATGATATTTTTTCATATTCATAAATGTTTTCATATTCATATTTTTTCAGAAATCTTTTCAAACTTGATGATATTTTTCACATTCATAAATGTTTTCAAATTTGATCGTCATTTTCTAAAAAATTATTAGATGCAACTAAAAATCAAAAAAAAGTTAGTAATGGCGCACCAGGGGAAAGGTGCGCCATTGCTATAAAGGTATTTATGGCGCACCCCTAGGAGGTGCGCCATTGATATACAAATTTTTATTTATGTTTATTCTCGTATTTTATTTTCCAGTGTTCCTTTTCCTGCTTAAATTTGCAAACATTTTTTGAAAATGCGAACATTTTTCTAACTCACAAAAAGTATTTAATTTGTCAATATTTTTTGAACTCATGAATATTTTTAAATTTCATGGGCACTTTTTGAATTCATGAATATTTTTTCAAATTTATTGATATTTTTTCATATTCATAAATGTTTTCTAAAAAATTATTAGATGCAACTAAAAATCTAAAAAATATATTTTCAAATAACAAATTTGATGATATTTTTTAATATTCATAAATGTTTTTATATTCAGATTTTTTCATAAATGTTTTCAAATTTTATCATCATTTTCTAAAAAATCATTAGATGCAACCAAAAATCCAAAAAAAAAGTTAGTAATGGCGCACCAGGGGAAGGTGCGCCATCGCTATCACGGTATTTATGGCGCACCCCGAGAAGGTGCGCCATTGCTAACCTTCACCCCCCCCCCCCTAAAATATCCAACACGTTCCATCTCGCCAGCCATTCGTCCTTCTCCCATCTCGCCCCTCGCCTCTCGCCAACGCCG
>NC_041391.1:645250491-645270376 GCF_002162155.2 Triticum dicoccoides | reverse complement strand
CGCCTTCCCAGCCCTTGAAACCCTAGAAACTCGCGGTGCCTCTCCGCTCGAGCTCCACTGTACGAGGTGACATGCAAGGCAGCGGGCGGAATCTGCTTCAACACCGGGCTAGCGAGCCGCGGAAGCAGGGCGCGATGACGCTCAACCCCTCCACCCCCTCCACCTCTTCTTCCTCGGGTCGCCGCCGTCTTCCTCAACTCCGGCCACCTCTGCTGCTACTAAGCTCTCGCAGGGCCTCCTTGCGCCTCCCCGGTGAGCTCCGTCTCCTCTCCCCTCTTCCTTATCGACTTGCCGCGCCCGTAGCCATCGTGCTCGTCGGGGCCGAACTCACCGCTGTAGACATGCTCGTCGCTGTCGATGTCAACTAAGCTCATAGGTGTGCTCAGCGCAGCCGTAGGACCCCAACGCGCCATTGATGTTCATCCATAAAATGGAACAGTCCATAGTTAGCTTCAGATAAAAATCCAGAGATGCAATCACTCCTAGATTGTAGCAGCTGCAGGACTCCATATCTCTCTCTCTCTCTCAGTGATTAAAAGGCTATAAACTATAATTAGAAACCAAAAAGAATAGTCTCCAAGCAGCTGCTAAGGATTCTATAGTAACTTCAGGAAGCTCAGCTCGAGTGTTTTTAAACCTATCAACCTTTGCACTTTTACTATGCCATCTAGTGTTAAGTTCAGACAAACTGCATCCAACATGGCAAATTTATTTATAATGCGGTCTTCGGTCAAATGTGAATGCTAGATGATGTCGGCTCCCGTTACACCTTTAGGGGTCAGAGATATGACATGTTCAAAGATTATGTTTCACTCCTCTGCTTTGACCTCATGGCCAATCCCTCCACTACTAAACACTCCTTTAATCAGTTCAGACTGCACCAGTGACATTTTGCTCTCAACTGACATAATAATGCTAGTATAGTGGTCAAGAAACTAAGTGTTGGCTAGCTGTTCTACACTTAGTTTTTACAATTCATAGCACTATGTGGTAAATTTACAATTCATAGCAGTATGTGGTAAATTCTTACTCTAAGCAAGGTAATTAAGTAAACTGCTACATGGTCACTACACTAGTACAATGTTGCTCTCTTCAGCTAGCTTAGATAGGGCCAGTTGAGGCAGGCAAGCAAGCAAGCAAGCAAGGATGGATTCTCTGACCCATTTGCTTTTCTTTTTGTTCTCTTTAACCACACACATACACCTCTGTCCATGGTGTTTTTTTCAGTCTCCTGTATGTTCTCATCGTGTTTGTTCTCTGAATCTATGTAGTGGTCCTTGTACATACAATCTTCTTCAGTTCTAGCTTCAGAAGAGAGGGTTAATAGCTTAAGACTACTATGACTATAAGCATCTAGACAACATGTTGTAGGTTGTTTGTACTGCCTGTGTAGTTTCCATCAATTATGTTGAAGCACTCATTTGTATGACTTATTCTGTTCGTGTGATGCAATGTAAGGATATTGTGTTGTATTTTCAAATCACATTGATTTCTTTATTTGCGGTGACTTCAGAAATTGAAAATTGACCTTTCTGTGGTCAATCTCATTGCAAGGAAACCAATAACAAAGGATGCAATCTTGTTTTGCAAATGTTGTATAAAGCCCTGATATGTCATAGTGATGCTGCTGCTACTGTAGATCTTCTGAACTTTGTAAACTGTGATGCAATCTTTCTGTGGTCAATAACAAAGGATACAATCTTTTTGTGGTCAATCTCACTGAATTTTGTCAACTTGTGATGCTTCTACTATTGTAGATCTTCTAAACTTGTGATCTTCTGAAATGACCCCTTTCTCCTGAAATGTTGATTAATTTCCGTTTTGGTTGAGAATGGGGCACTCCTAGGTCAAGAAAATTAGCAAAGGTCATGCCAAAAAATCGACCTAGAAGGTACCCGATTCTCAACCGAAACAAAAATTAATCAACATTTATAGTTTGACCTAGAAGATGCCCAATTTGTTAACTCTAGTAGTGTACTCCTTTTAAATATTTTCTGGACGAGCAGAAAGGAAATGCTTGTCAATGCTAGTAGCCTTTATTCTGAATTATACTGCAGGTATCTAGTAGTGTACACCTAGGCAATATCACAAACATCTCTCAATTGTTCCTTGACAATAACCAACCTTTTGGTGACATTCCTCGAGAATTAGGTTATTTGGTCAACTTAGAGATCTTGTTCCTTGACAATAACCAACTTTTTGACCAAACGTTTTTCCTATTTAGAGCAAACATGGCCAACAACGATGAGGCATGCGGTTCGGGCAAGCAATTCTTGGAGCTGTCCCAGGAGATGGAGGAAGAACCTCACCGCTATGAGGACGCCGCGGAAGACACCGATCCTGACTACACAACCCCTAGTGGCGTCGGGTATGACACCACTGATTGTGCCACCGAGGATGCCACCACTGATGATGGCAGCGCACGCACTGATGGCAGCCAACCGAAGAGGCAACGGAAGGACCGGCGCCCGAATGTGCTCGGCACCGTCAAGGAGGAATTTACTGAAGTGTCCTCAGTGGGTATCCAACGGCGCCCAAAGAATTAGTCAGTGGGTACGCGGGACAACTCGGGTGCATTCTCCGGAGCACCGTCTCGATCAACACCGAGAACCTAAGGCATCATGACCGAGGGAATTTGCACAACCTCCTCTTCATGAAGCTGCACGAACGATACAAGTTCCCCGGTGACTTCGCAAACACAAGCCTCTCAGAGAATAAAGTGAACAATGCCGCCCTCATGAAGATGAGAACGACCCTGTCTACTTGGAGTGCCGCGTTGAGGAGTAGGATTCTACGTGGTGATAGTTATGAGAAGATCAAGGAGAAAAATCCTTCGATCAGCGAAGCTGACTACCGGGAGTTCAAGATCAAGTGCGAGAGCAATGCATCCGCGGAATCAAGTCAGTGGGGGAAAGATATGCAGGACTTGAACTTAGGGGTCCACAAACTCGGTCCCGGCGGTTACAGAGTGGCAGAACCTATATGGGACAAGGAGGACGCGGAGCGTGCCGAGCAAGGCCTACCGCCCCTCTTCGATAAATACCGTGACAAGCAGACCAGGAACTATGTCAGGTCCCGGTACAAGATGGACCCGGTAACAAAGGATCTTACCACGGATCCGAAGACCAAGGCGCTTGAGCTTGTTTTGGTAAGGAATACACCCCCGCGTAATTAGCTCCATATGGTTGCATTCTAATTAATGAAGCCAAATTTATAAATGGTTCATGTTCCTTCCGTAGGAAACTGAAAGCAGTAGCGCGGGGTCTCAGAGCTCCCCATCTGCCCCTTGGGACACCACTTTAAATAGGGCGTTAAACATAGCGAAAAACAATGATAAGTTCAGTAAGCCGTCGTCAGCTGGTCGTGTGGCTGGCAAAGGCTTGTGAATACTATATGGCTGTGTGAAAGGAGAGAAAGACCAGCTCGGAAAGCCAGGAGCGCGAGGTTAAAGAACTCAAGGCACAAGTGGCATGGATTCTGGAGATAGTCCAAGAGCAAGTGCGAGACCAACTGGGAGCGACGATCACCGCCATTATGCCTACATTGGTTCAGGGGCTGCAGGCGTGGATTGCGGGCGGCCAACAGGGGCCACCCCCGATTCCCAGCTTCACGGGCAGCAACTCGGACAACGCGTCAGTGCCATTGGTGTCTCCGACAGAGGCGGCATTGGTGTCTCCGGCGCCGGCGCTGGCATTGGAGCTTAATGCACCCGGGTGTGGGAAGAATACACCGGCCGGCACCTCGGCAGCAAGCGGCCCCTCCGTCACTTGCACGCCCGCCGTTGGCGGTGCCTCGACATTAGCCAAGCTCGATGCCATCACGGTAACTAAGCCTCGGCCGATGACTTCATCGCCTTGCCTTTGAATGGGCATCCCTGATGCCCTACATGTTTTTGCAGGGCGCCGCCGATGTTCCATGCACTCTCCTGCACTTCGTGGACAGCGAGTTGATCAATGTCGCCAAGGCCAGAATCGTTCAACCGAGCAGCCGCGTGTTCCACGGTAATCCGATGCCACCCACCGTGTATAGGGTTCAACTGGTTCGGGTGCTGCGGGGCTACGACGACTTGTTACCTCCGTATCGACCCCCTAGGGCTGACGAAGATGATGTGATGACCCTCAGCGCCTGCATAAGCTGGAACATGCTTTGGCCGAAGAGCCAGATTTGTTTGGGGGCGGGGGACACCACCCCACAGACAACATCGCCAGTCGTGCCGGCGCCAAGCCATGGCAAGACCGCCGCAACGCTACTGCCATCAGCTGATCCAGACATGCATATGGCACAGGATCCGGACGATGACGATGGTACATTTACCAATGTCGATAAGTACTTCAACGAACATGGGTACGGTGACGAATTCTTGGGGCCTCCTTCTCAAGAACCGAACCCTGCAAAACACGATCGCGATCAAGCTGGTACCGCGGAGAAACCCAATTGCAACAGGCGGTCTGGCGTTCAATTCTCAGGAGACGCCTCCAGCTGCCGCCTTCACCGAGCCTCAGATAGCCGAGGTGCAAAATATTATCAGCCCCAACACACTCAAGAAGGTGGTCTTTGAGCAGAACTCGATCCCATTAGAGCAGAAGAAGCAGAAGGGACAGAAAAGAAAAACAAACAAGGGTGCGAGCCAGCCGGCATCGAGTACGATCCGTGCTCAGGATGGGCCACCTTCACCTAAGGATATCTCGAGGAGGGTGCATGTGGCGGGTAGGCCGATGCTACCGACTAATCTGCTCAATGCTGCAACCGGTGCTATGCGGAGTCTGCATGACAGTGTTCTTTCTTTAGAGAAGCGGCGTCGCTCCGAGAATGATGTGGCATACCCGGTTTTCGTGGCCAAGGTGCCAGAGGGCAAGGGCTTTGTCGATAGCACCATCGGGGGTATGATCGTCCTGCGGTTTGATGACATCTTCGCATTGTTTAACCTTCATCCGCTGCACTACACCTTCATTCGGCTATTTTCGCTCAGTATGGAGATGCAGATCATTAGAGACAAGACCGCGGACATCGTGATAGTCGACCCCTTCTACATGCGTGCCAAGATCTTGGGCAGTGCTGGGGATCGGCAAGTCGCGAGTTCATACCTCGAAGGCGTCATTCTGGCGAACGCAGATAACGATAACTTCCTCATGCCTTACTTTCCCGAGTAAGTCATCCCCTCACCGCCCCGTAACATATGATTTCTTAGCTTTCGATCGTTCTTTTTTTTCTAACATTCCATGTTTTGTGCAGTGACACACATTGCACACTCATCCTCTTAAGCCCGAAATGTTCCATGGCTACGTATTTCGACTCGGACCGTCAGTCGAAGAAAGACTACACAAATATCAAGAAAGTTCTTGATGATGCTCTCCCCGGCTACGCCAAATCTGGAGGCACCTTCAGGAGGCAAATTTGTAGGTACAGCAAGCACGTGTTCACCCACGTAACGACGTTCCCCTGCGTCAAGCAGTCGCCTGGCGGTCAGAAGGATGCCTACTACGCCCTCCATCACATGCAGGCGATCGTACAAGACCGGAATCACCTTCTGCTACCAACTAATCTCAAAGATTGGGCCGCACGCTTGTCGGCAATCCAGGACGCGGACATCAGACAAGAATTCTTTCGCATCCAGTTGGAGTTTGCGGAAATCATCCATCAAGATGTCCTTCGTACCTCGAGGCAGTTCTACCTCAGATATCAACCGTCCAACAGTGAAATGGATACAACGCTACAAATGCAGGCCAACAATGACCGCACATTCATGACCATCACGATAGACGGCGGCTTCATCCACGCTCCGGTCTGAGTCGAGTCAAAAGTATTGATGTTATGTAGTTCTGGAATATTGATTAGCTCATGTTGTAACAAACTTTAATGAACTTGTATGTCTCTTTAGTTTGGACAGTCGTTCAACTTATATGTAATCGATGCTATTTATTAGTAGGACCATGAATCATGCTATTAATGTGTTGCTTTTCTCTTCCGATCCTTTTGTTGCATACTTATATATTGCTTTCTGAATTGCTACTAACGTTTTGTTTGTCTAGTGCATAGAGATGTCGTCGTATGCCGTGTACAAGGGTAAGGTTCCCGGAGTCTACGACGACTGGGAGGAGTGTCGGAGACAGGTTCACCGTTTTAGCGGTAATAGTTACAAAGGGTACACCACTAGGGCGGAGGTGGAAGCTAGATACGCGCTCTATCTAGAGGGAGAGAGAGGAGGGAGCGGAGGAGGAACCGGATGAAGACCAGTTTCATCGTGATGATGCTCATCGTGACCGCAGCTCTCTTCTATGTGATGGTAGTTTAGATAATCAATATCGACTTTGTAATGTGACGACAAACTCGGCTAATATATATGATGAACTTTGCTAATGTCTCGAGACCTAAACTTGGCTAATGTTTGAACTTTGTTCGCTATTTCGAATTTGGAGACTAATATGATGAATTCTATTGTGTGATGTTTATATTCTGTGTTGTGTAACGTGTATTTTATAACCTGTGCAAATACCAGAAAAGCAAAAAATAATAATTTCTAATATTCATAGTAGTGGCGCACCATATTGAGCATTAGTGGCGCACCAGGGCTAAATACCAGTGACGCATTCTCGGGCATAGTAATGGCGCACTTGGGGGCATACGTGAAAGTAAATATGCCCCCCTAGGAGGCATAGTAATGGCGCACCGTTGGACATAGTAATGGCGCACTAGCTGGTGTGCCACTATTATTTGGTATACTAATGGCGCACCGGAGGTGCGCCATTAGTATTTGTTACTAGTGGCATGGTAATAGTGGCGCACCTATAGTGCATCATTAATGACAAAAATTGATGCGCCACTAACAGGCATTTTTCTAGTAGTGCATTGTGTATCCCTACGAACATCTCTTTTGATCAATAATGTTTAGCAACCTAGTAAAGAAAGCTTAGCAACCCCATATAAAAATTGAGGCGGCCTCATATGTAGGGTTTGTACCTCTTGTGTTCTCCTCACCCCCAGTAATCTCCTTTACCTAACCCCCTATAAAAGCAGGTGCAGCATGATATGTAGGTTGTTCTCGTTCACCCACATTTGGGATAAACTTTACACGAAAATATGCACATCAATGTTGTGATTCCATTCAGGTGATTGGTTCCTCGTTTCATTAAATGTAAATCATCAATTCCGTTGTTTGGAGCCTTTTTGACGAATTTTGATAAATTCTTCACACATGATCAACCGTTTGAATTTTTTTTACCACTAAATTCATCTCGATTTTTCACACGACTTTCGTGTTGTTAGTTTTTAATTTCAACGCTCATCGCCGAGTAGAACTACATCTCCCTAGTGCAGCATACAAACATTTTCATGTGTGCATGTTAGTTTAGACGAATTTTAGCAAATTCTTTGCACGCGGTCGGCCATTTGAAATTTCTGTTGACCACAAACTTCATCTTGCTGTTTCACACAACTCTGATGTTGTAAATTTTCTATTCCGACGGATGTACATGAGTAGATCTATATCTCCCCGGTGAATTGTACAAACGTGCACACGTGTGCATTCTAGTTTAAACAAATTTCGGCAAATTATTCGCACCCGGTCGAGCACTAGCTTAATCTCGTTGTTCCAAACAACTCTCATGTTGTAAGTTTATTATCTTAACCCTCATAGAAACAGTTGTTTAAGTGTGGTGGTGTGAGATTAATTGACCACGTGGACAGGAAGTGAGATTAAACCATCGTTTCACACGTATCCAAACAGCCGCATGGAGCGCTGACATGCAACCGAACGTCGTGCTAGTGTTTCTACTCTAATGCAACTTGAGGTTTTGTGGGCAACTAAAAAAACTGCAGAACATGGTTTAGAGTTTGCATTAGCTACGCGAGGCTTAACCGGGACATTGATGCAAGGAGGCCAAAAACGAGGCAGGTAACCGAACAAGCGTTAGGTTGTTGTAGCTGTTGGAAATATGCCCTAGAGGCAATAATAAATTGATTATTATTATATTTCCTTGTTCATGATAATTGTCTGTTATTCATGCTATAATTGTGTTATCCGGAAATCGTAATACATGTGTGAATACATAGGCCACAACATGTCCCTAGTGAGCCTCTAGTTGACTAGCTCGTTGATCAACAGATACTCATGGTTTCCTGACTATGGACATTGGATGTCATTGATAACGAGATCACATCATTAGGAGAATGATGTGATGGACAAGACCCAATCCTAAGCATAGCACAAGATCGTGTAGTTCGTTTGCTAGAGCTTTTCCAATGCCAAGTATCATTTCCTTAGACCATGAGATCGTGTACCTCCCGGATACCGTAGGAATGCTTTGGGTGTACCAAATATCACAACGTAACTGGGTGACTATAAAGGTATACTACAGGTATCCCCGAAAGTGTCTGTTGGGTTGACGCGGATCGAGACTGGAATTTGTCACTCCGTATGACGGAGAGGTATCTCTGGGCCCACTCGGTAATGCATCATCATAATGAGCTCAATGTGACCAAGTGGTTGGTCACGGGATCATGCATTAGGGTAAGAGTAAAGTGACTTGCCGGTAACGAGATTGAACGAGGTATTGGGATACCGACGATTGAATCTCGGGCAAGTAACGTACCGATTGACAAAGGGAATTGTATACGGGATTACTTGAATCCTAGACATCGTGGTTCATTCGATGAGATCATCGCGGAACATGTGGGAGCCAACATGGGTATCCACATCCCGCTGTTGGTTATTGGCCGGAGAGTTGTCTCGGTCATGTCTGCATGATTCCCGAACCCATAGGGTCTACACACTTAAGGTTCGGTGACGCTAGGGTTGTAGAGATATTAGTATGCGGTAACCTGAAAGTTGTTCGGAGTCCCGGATGAGATCCCGGATGTCACGAGGAGTTCCAGAATGGTCCGGAGGTGAAGAATTGTATATTGGAAATACAGTTTCGGCCACCGGGAAAGTTTCAGGGGTCACCAGTATTGTACCGGGACCACCGAAAGGGTCCCGGGGGTCCATCGGGTGGGGCCACCTATCCCGGAGGGCCCCTTGGGCTGAAGAGGGAAGGGAACCAGCCCCTGGTGGGCTGGTGCACCCCCCTTGGGCCTCCCCCTGCGCCTAGGGTTGGAAACCCTAGGGGTGGGGGGCGCCCCACTTGGCTTGGGGGCCAAGTTCCCCCCTTGCCCCCCCCCCCCTTGAGATGGGATCTCTAGGGGGCCGGCGCACCCCCTAGGGCCCCTATGTAAAGAGGGGTTAGGGAGGGCAGCCGCACCCTAGTCCCTGGCGCCTCCCTCTCCCCGTACCACCTCTCCCTCTCGCTGAGCTTGGCGAAGCCCTGCCGTGATCGCCGCTACTTCCACCACCACGCCGTTGTGCTGCTGGATCTCCATCAACCTCTCCTTCCCCCTTGCTGGATCAAGAAGGAGGAGACCTCTTCCTAACTGTCGAGGATATACCCCGCGGTATGACCCGGCCGGATGGATGACCCGGCTGGGACTTGGCGTTTCACTGGTAACCCGCCAGAGGTTTGACGACTTACGAATCTGGCGGCTAACTGGTCTGACGACTCATGATCCTGGCGACTCACGGATGGCCCCAATGGCGGGTTACAGACGACAAGGCCCAAGGCCCAGTAGGCCGGTTCATGTGATGGTGGGCCGACTTAAGAAGAAAGGTGTGAGGAATATTTCCCTTACAAGGAATCAAAACCCGGACTTGTATCCGACTTGTAGTAGAAGATAAGCTAGTCCTGGTCCTACTAGGACTCCACATGTAACCCGCACCTCTAACTTATATAAAGAGGGGCAGGGCTCCCCAAAGACAGGCAAGAAGCAAGATACAATCTCTAGGGCTAGACTCAAAGAGCCGGCTTACCGGCGACTCCCTCATGATCATAATGAGACCTAGCCACAAACAGCATGTAGGGTTATTACCGGATGATGTTTTCCGGGCCCCGAAGCTGTCTAAATCTTTGTCTTGTGTTGCGTCTCTCGATTCTGCCCAACCCCTCTCAAGCTACCACAATAGATGTGTTGGCCTCGCGACTAAGTCCTCATACTAGGACATCTGACGTGATAATTCCACGACAGTGGCGCCCACCGTGGGGCTGGCGCACGGTAGTGTTGAGTTCTTGGAGGGATCTCTCTCAGGGATCAAGAATCTTGCAAACAACCGGATGACGAAAAGACAGTATGGAGGATCTACATCAACTCTGAAGTTCGTCCCTCAAAAATTGGAAAAAGCTCGGGCGACAACACAGGTCACGTAGAGTTCATTGTGGTCGAGACCGACAAGAGTTTCCGTCGGATCAAACATACTACATTGCAATATTCTGTTGAAACCGCCGCCTTAATTTCTACGGTCGAGTCCGATTGCGGCTGATTTTGACGTCTACATCGGCTGTTGTTGACCAAAGATCAAATCCAAATGCACCGCTACTACTCCGAGGCGTGGAGATCGAGGCCTGCAAATCAATTGCAAGTACCACTGTACGTATGGGAAAATTCACAGAAATCAGCAAGTACTACCTCCGTCTAGGTGAATAAGTCATTCGCGTAGTTCTAGGTCATCGATTTGAGGAATTAAATATGTGCTAAATGTCATGAAAAGTATATCACTAGATTTCTACAAGGATGTAGTTTCTAAATATATATTTTTTATCATATATAATATATATTTAGATAGTTAAATCGTCAACCTAGAACTACGCGAATGACTTATTCACCGAGACGAAGGTAGTACTACTAGTACTCCGGCTCATAAGGTCATATACAAGAATCAATTGACTGATAAGTTTCGCCGTCTGCAACGGAAGACCCGGCGACGAACGCACAGCCCGCTGTCCCTATGTCCGGCTCATATTAACAGGTCGAAGGCAGCCTAGGTGGTCGATTACAAGTCGCCGCTCGACGGATGCGCGCGGTGCTGGCCGCTCCTGGTTGTCCTCATCAATTTCAACGTGCCAGGAGGAATAAATAAAAGATTTATTTTCTATTCAAATATTACATCCACCTTGAAGATCCATTAGCAGGGGTTGTGTGGAGTTTGAAAACGTCAAAGGAAAAGTCCACGGGAAGATGCTCTAGCTCGTTCCCAAAACAATGCTAGTACTACTAATCCATGGAAAGAGACGACGTGGATGGTCAAACCAAGGACGTGGAGGGGAGTTGGATCCGGTCTCCGCCGCTGTGGTCTCGCTTCTGAGCCGCCCCTGCGCCGAAACTCGGATCGAGTCGCCGGTCTCCGCTAGTGCGCCCCGGTGGTCGAGCCACCTCTGCCGGTCGCCGCCTTTGCAGGTCTCTAAGCCGCGGAGAATCTCCTCGTCAGTCTACTCCCTCACCGCCGAGTCGCTGTTTTGGCTGAACTGTCAGTTGCCTTTAGGCTGCGTGGCCGCAACTTTATCGTCACCATCTCTGCTGCAGTGCCGCCGAAAGTCGCCGCTGCCGGCCTCCACTGCTGCGGTCGTCCGAACATCCGCCCAGCTCACGCCCAAGTCCGAGACGCCCTCACTGGCATCCTGCGGGCTCATCTAAACTACCCTACCGGGTCTGCTCCGCTCCGACGCTCGCCCGTGAGCTCCGACCTGCCGGCGGTCGCTGCGTCCGTGTGTCCGGGCTCTTCTAAGCTTGACCAGGGCCTCGTCCATCAATGTGTTCCGCTGCCGGAGAACCGCCTCGCCATGGAGCTGCTCTGTTAACCTGCTGCGCCTCCATTGCCGTTGATTCGCACCTCAGCTGTCGCAAGATCACGCTTCCAAAAAACCGCCGGCGCTGTAGCGAGTTGCTGTTCCCGCGGCCTTGCTCCTGCTATGAGCCGCCGGTGTAACTCCTACATCCGCCCGACTCACTTGCGCCGCCGCCGTCCCTCATGCTGACGAACGCCTCCTGCTGCCCCAGTGTCGCCGAGCCGAACTGAACCCTGGCGTTATGGAGTTCTTGCCGATCTGGATCAACCTGTTCTTTGGACTCGAGCTGCTGGATATAAGCTTGTTTTTGATGCATTCAAGGGACATTCGGGCCGACGTACACACGGGTCATCTTTTGTCCGGGTAAACAGGACAAAGGCTCACTATTTAACTCGCTCGTCCGCGCCGACTTACAATGCCGCGGTCGACTCATCTGTCCGAGCTACCTCTAATATTGTGGTCATCTTTACCGTCCGTCTCTCGCGGCCTGGTCTACATCAGCACAACGGGCCGCACCCGTCTGCATGAACTGTTTATTGAGTATGAGCAAGTCACTGCTTGGGAAGCCCGGTTTTTTCTTCCAACAAATTGGAGGCAAATTATCATATATTGTCAGCCGCCGTCTGCACTGGATGGTTCAATGGACAGGCGCACAAGTCGCCGCCACTACAGTTTGGTTAACTTCAAACAGCCAGTTGGAAGGAGCCATTGGCCGAGTTGCTGACACGGCTCATACGGGAACATTTATAACCCGCCGCAGTCACCTCAACCTTCTGTAGGTTCACATCGCGCTATCACCGCCAATGATATACACCTCCTGCTATGGTCAAAAATGGAGAATCTCAAGCCAACTCCTCGAGTCGCCTTGAGACTCGGGGGCTACAATGGTATGACTCGGCAAAACTAGCCGGTTTGAATAAATTCAAGAACTACGGGTCATTGAAGGGAAAAATAACCCGGGCCCCGGATATTACTGCTAGATCGATGAAAATTTAAAAGCCGTCAGAAGATTTCCGGCTCAAAATAAGGACTCTGGTTTAAAATCCGGTTCAAGAGACATCTTTCTCCCACAAAGCACTGAAGCTCTCAAATCCAGTTCGAAATCCGGCCCAGGGTAAATTTGTCCCTCACAAATTTTTGAAGCTCTCAAATCTGGTTTAAAATCCGGCTCAGGGTAAATTTGTCCCTCACAAATTTTTGAAGCTTTCAAATCCGGTTTAAAGTTCCGGTTCAAAAAGAATTAATCTCTCGCAAGTTCGAGTTCTAAGAAAAATTAAAGGTTGCCAAAAAGAACTTGTTGCCATGATGCACGGTTCAAACATAGGTATCCTGCCTTACGACTTATCTTATTAAGGTCACTCGGGGGCTTCTTGCTCATCCAGCATAGCTGTCGGTACCCTCTTGATCGGTGCAATGCTAAATGTATTGTCACTTGGGGGCTTCCTTTTCAAACATAGGTCGTATTCGAACCAAAGATAACATAGTTGTCAAAATCCTTTTGATCGGTAGACTGCCAAACTCACTAGGGGACTTCTTGATCGTATCCGAATCATAGCTTAACCTCTTTTGGGTCCGACGTGGATCGTATTCGAATCACCATCGTTAAACAACTCTCAAGGTCATTTGGGGGCTTCCTGTTCAAACATAGGTCGTATTCGAACCAAAGAGAACATAGCTGTCGGTACCCTCTTGATTGACAACGCCAGAGCCACTGGGGGCTATATGATCGTATTCGAATCTTAACTCAACCCCTTTGGAACGGTTTTCTGATCGTATACGAATCAGAAGCCTTAAACTTTTTAAGTATTTTTTGCGAAGAATTTTGGGTTTGACTTGAGACCTTTTTAGGTTATATCTCAAATGTATATAAGTGTTTTATGCTTAACCCGGCTTGACTTTTGACTATAAGTCGCCAGCTTATGACAATCATCATCTACGTGGAAGCATTGGCTTCTAAAGATTGGGTTATCACCCTTACTGCACAGATCATGTGAACCGGCAGTACAAATTCAATATCACAGTGGTTATATGTGAGATATTATGACCCACCCTGGCTTTGACGCTAAGTCGTCAGGGCATATGTTGTTTAAACTCTTTGCAGTATTTACAGAAATATGGCATATAAATGATTAAGTTCAAGCTCATTACCAAAGTTGATGCTTCAAAATGATTATCCGTTCTGGATTTTTCTCAAAGGCTATAAGCCGCCGGGTTATAAAAATTCCGGCTTACAATGGAGGCGTATTAACTCGCCATCGGCCAAGAGCCGCCGGGTATTTAAACTCCGGATTTACTTATCAACAGACGAGGTATTCAAAGTCGCTTTGGCGCAATGGTTATTATTTTATTAATGAATATGATTTATTCTACAATGGAAGGAATAGTCCCGAGTCGCTGCAGGCTTATGACCCGGCACTTGGGGGCTACATTATTCAAATTGAGGTTACATCAAATATGCAAGTCTCATGTCGCTGCAAGCATGCATCATGACACTTGGGGGCTAATGCAAAGTCATTTTTTGCTCACCTCATTGAAGACCCGACTCATCACATCGTAATGAGCCGGCCCATGGGGGCTACCAATTGCTCATGTCAACAGTTCAAGGTACACAAGTCTTAATCCATTATATTGAAGGATCCATTGCTCAGTTGGTAAAGCAAAAAGCTCTTAACCTTGTGGACGTGGGTTCAAGCCCCATGGTGGAGATTACATCATATGATGTTATTATCAATAAATTATATACAAAGTCCCAGCTCAGTAATATCTTACTGAGCCGGCCCTTGGGGGCTACATGTTGCTGCTCCAGTTTACATGATAATGTTTACAAAGTCCCTGCTCATTATTGCATAATGACCCGGCCCTTGGGGGCTACATTGGTTGAAGTTTTATGAGCATAAGGCAATTACAAGTCCCAAGTTGCTGCAAGCATGACAACCCGGCACTTGGGGGCTACAGGTGATATGCATATAAGGGAGGAATAACTTCAAATCCTCAGTTTTGAGCAAATCGGGTATTATATTGTTATCGAAGAAATCTGCAAAGTTTAAGACCCGGTGTCCTCATAAGATTAACCCGGCATCAGCAACAATTATATGACCCGGTATCATTTGTTTATAACCCGACAATTTTGGCAATCATAAATCGGCAAGATCTACATCTTTAAGCCGGTTGAAAGTCAAATGAATATTTCAAGACTAATATTTTTTAAGTCGGTGTTTTGGAGGCCGACTCAAGCGGATTATTTCTTACAATATTTATCTACAAGAAGATCAATGTCAGCAAATTGATTATGAAGCTGGCCTGTTAACCCAGATTTTTCAAAAGAAGTATCTGGATTTTTTGCATTGAAAAGGTTGAAGCATATCTGTTAAAGAAGATTTTTCTATGATGTTATGGGCATATTTATATCAACAAGGAAATGACAAGGACTTAAAGATGTTCAGGTGACCGGCTTACAAGAGTATTTAACCCGGAGCACAACCTGTCAAATTTGTTCTTGAGTTATTTTGCAGGATCAGTTTAACAAGGATAAATCCAAATTAAACTAGAGGCTAATGTCGGGGATATACCCCGCGGTATGACCCGGACGGATGGATGACCCGGCTGGGACTTGGCGTTTCACTGGTAACCCGCCGGAGGTTTGACGACTTACGAATCTGGCGGCTCACTGGTCTGACGACTCACGGGCCTGGCGACTCACGGATGGCCCCGATGGCGGGTTACAGATGACAAGGCCCAAGGCCCAGTAGGCTGGTTCATGTGATGGTGGGCTGACTTAAGAAGAAAGGTGTGAGGAATATTTCCCTTACAAGGAATCAAGACCCGGACTTGTATCCGGCTTGTAGTAGAAGATAGGCTAGTCCTGGTCCTACTAGGACTCCACATGTAACCCGCCCCTCTAACTTATATAAAGAGGGGCAGGGCTCCCCAAAGACAGGCAAGAAGCAAGATACAATCTCTAGGGCTAGACTCAAAGAGCCGGCTTACCGGCGATTCCCTCATGATCATAATGAGACCTAGCCACAAATAGCATGTAGGGTTATTACCGGATGATGTTTCCCGGGGCCCGAAGCTGTCTAAATCTTTGTCTTGTGTTGCGTCTCTCGATTCCGCCCAACCCCTCTCAAGCTACCACAATAGATGTGTTGGCCTCACGACTAAGTCCTCACACTAGGACATCTGACATGATAATTCCACGACACCAACCGTATGTGTGTTGAACGTGGAGGTGCCATCCGTTCGGCACTAGGATCTTCGGTGATTTGGATCACGACGAGTGCGACTCCCTCAACCCCGTTCTCTTGAACGCTTCCGCTCGCGATCTACAAGGGTATGTAGATGCACTCCTCTCTCTCGTTGCTAGATGATTCCATAGATTGAGCTTGGTGAAGCGTAGAAATTTTTTATTTTCTGCAACGTTCTCCAACAGTGGCATCATGAGCTAGGTCTATGTGTAGTTTCTATGCACGAGTAGAACACAATATTGTTGTGGGCGTAGATGTTGTCAATTTTCTTGCCACTACTAGTCTTATCTTGTTTCGGCGGCATCGTGGGATGAAGCGGCCCGGACCGACCTTACACATACGCTTACGTGAGATAGGTTCCACCGACTGACATGCACTAGTTGCATAAGGTGGCTAGCGGGTGTCTGTCTCTCCCACTTTAGTCAGACCGGATTCGATGAAAAGGGTCCTTATGAAGGGTAAATAGAAATTGTCATATCACGTTGTGGTTTTGACGTAGGTAAGAAACATTCATGATATAATGAAAGAAAGAGAAAGAAAATGGAAAATTCGAATCTGAACCCGAGCTCATCTGCACCTGCGCTCACGAAAAAAATCAAAATAAATACTAAAAAAATTCAAAAAATTCCAAAAACAATTGGAGTGGTGGACAATTTGATGCGTGAGGTACGCTCCAATTTTCAAAACATTTGGACTTCTGTGCAGCTCTCAGCAAAAAAGACAAATCGGAGGTCTGTAAAAATATGTACTGTTCATATACTGTTCTGGTCTGATTTGTCTTTTTTGCTGAGAGCTGCACAGAAATCCAAATGTTTTGAAAATTGGAGTGTACCTCACGCATCAAATTGTCTACCACCCAAAAAAAATTTGGATTTTTTTTGAATTTTTCTGAATTTTTTATGATTTTTTTTGACCGGGTGCAGATGCACCCGGGCACCGAAACGCCGCTCTCAAAGAAAATAGACAGTAATTGCATGAGAAATAAAGAAGGAAGGAAATAGACATAAATTGCATGAGAAATAAAGAAGAGCGAATACATGAGGATTGAATGAGGGAGCATCCTACCAAATGGATAGGACGTGTGGGATTTGTGGGTGCCATATTAATCGCAGGAGTAATTAACATGAGGTGTGGGATTTCTTAGTTGGTATGAATTTTAATTGGAATCAATGGCACACGTAGTGGCCTCATTCATATCTTCTCTACTACTTAAAAAGAACGTAAGGTTCTCATTTTACCTTTCTTCCCACCATCCCTTCGTTCAACCTTCCTTGCATAATAAAAAATCAACTTAATTTACTTACCTTCTGAATCAGTTTCACTTTAATTTACTTACCAAACTTCGGATAAAAAAAGGTAATTCATGGGCAGACATTGATGATCATTTATTTATCTCTACTACTTAAAAAGAACGTAAGGTTCTCATTTCACCTTTCTTCTCACCATCCCTTCGTCCAAGCTTCCTTGTATAATAATAAATCAACTTAATTTACTTACCTTCTGAACCAGTTCCACTTTAATTTATTTACCAAACTTCAGATAAAAAAAAGGTCATTCATGGGCAGGATTTGATGATCATTTATTTACAAAATCGCATTATTATAGATAGGTAAATCACAAGCCGGCGTATTAGAAGATTTATATCTCATTGCAACGCACGGGCATTGTTCTAGTATGAATAAAAATGATGCGGCATTCTTTTTACGACATGTAATCCTCACTAAATTCATGTCATTTTTTCTTCCGTGCAACAGACAACATGCCACATTTTCCTTACTAAATCTGCGCCAATTTTATAACACAATGAACGTTATGTTTGCACATACAATCCTTACTAAATTTATGTCAATTTTTCTAGCATTGTAACCCATGGGATATATATTATTTATTAAATAAATGGAGGTATAATATTATTGGTCCTCCCATTTCATATGTCCATGGCATTTTTTCATACTTAGCTAGGCCACTCTACCGATCGTTTGTCCTGGGCCACTGGGCCGCTGCCCCGGTCGTCCATGCAGTATTCCACCAATAAGAAAACAATGCCCTCCCAACCTGTCTGTGCGACCCGACCCAGACCCACCAGCCCGTTTAGGAGATGAGGAAAAAATAGTTCTCAGTGACAGTAATCAAACTCCCAATCTCCACTCTTTTTGGTGTTGACCGTTTTACCCCGCAAAAACAATGTGTTGGTCGTTTTAAACTAAAGTTGAATTTGGTGTTTGTTTGTGTCCTTCACGCTCTGGTACTAAACTACTACGATGTAAAATTCAGATAACACAAACACAAAGTGCAAGCATTAGATTGTGCAGATGTGATCGGGATCTCAAACCCGATTGTTCGTCAATGCAATTATTCATTGGTTCCAAGCTAAGGTGGAACGTTGGCTGTGTAGTGGACATCGTGACCAACAATGACGACGAAGAAAAGAAGTGGTAACATGGATGGGGGCCCTAGGGGTGATAGTTAGTTTCTCCGTTGCAACGCACGAGCACTTTTGCTACTACCTTTAAACCAAATATATGTCTATAGTCAAACACACACATATGATTTTCTAAAACAATTATGAATTATTTATGTGCAGTTGTGTAGTTAATATGACCGGAAAATACCCCTGGCTCTCAGATGCTTGTGCACCTGATATGCTAAAAATAATTTAATAATTACAAAACTCACAAAAATCTGAAACAGTTTTGAAACAAACTTGAACTTCTTTTTTACTCGTATAAAAAGTTTCACCAACAAAAAACTCCTCTTGACTTCTGGGCAAAAGGAAATCAAGGAAAATTGTGTGAATAGTAACTTGTACATGGTGTTGAATTTTTTCGCCCACAATACCATGAAAGGCATTCCTCGTCAAACAAAATTACATCAGTATAACACTTCATCATGTTTGTTGCCTACAAGTTTCAGGGTTTGTGTTTACCTTTTTTGCAATTACTATTTTTTAAAAAAATTGGTTGCACTGGCATCCGAGAGCCATAAGTCCGCTTTAATTGAGCTAAAAAAATAGTATGAGTACGACAAAGCAAGCGAAGCAAATCGAAAAGGCAATATTTTTAAAAGAAGATAGCCAACTATCCACACTAATTCATAAATATTTTGTCTAGGGCATACTTTGAACCTGTGTGCAAATTCCTGTAGACTATTCAAATTTTTGGGCTGGAAATAATACTCTCACGGACCACGGTGCTTGTAATGAGCAGTAACTTAAAATTCTTGCATGCAGATCTTGGCATTTTTGTCAGTGAAGAGAACAAAAGAAAGGCTTTTATATTCATTTAATAATTAAGATCCACCAATGTAAAACATACTGTATTAGAAGAAATAAACTAACAATAATAGAATCTATTGCACTAGCAAACGGGTTTGCCAATTAGTTAAATATGATATTTATTTATTTCTGAAGGTGTCACATGGAGTGGAGGACATGATGTTATGTGAGTTGTGCAGTATTCGGCATGTTTTCTCTTATAAATTAGGTTACTCTGTATTTATTTTTCTATCTATATGAATGTGCAGGAACACCTTGCCTCCCTAAAAAATGATTTATTTGTGATCTTTGAAAAGAAACACTACATTTTTTAGGGCATAAATAAACATTTTTTATGACTCAGAGTGGAAAATTTATTTATTTATTTATTTATATGTGCGTATCAAATTTGTAAAATCGTCTGACCGCTATCAGTGAGGTAATTACACCACTGGTGCTTGAACTTGCCATGAATGTGCACTTTAGTGTCTAAACTTGCAAAATACATCGAACTGGTTCCATAACTTGGCATGGACGTGCAAATACGGTTCACATCTTATATGTATATATCCACCATGCTGATGTGGCAGCCAAAATGGCATTGGGCCCGCTGTCAGCGACCAGATGGCAGTGAGGAGGGCGTGTGACCTGTTTATTTTCTTTTCAAAAACATCCTGAAATTATATTTTTTTTCTCTTACAAATAGGAGAGAAACAACACAGATTTGTAAAAAACTGGTA
>NC_041391.1:645241726-645250042 GCF_002162155.2 Triticum dicoccoides | reverse complement strand
ACCTATCGCTCGCATGAGGCGTGGCTAACCAGTAGAGCTAATCACATTTATACACATGTAAATGTTTGAATACTTTATATACTATAAGTCTGATCGACATAAACAAAGTAATTTATTCCAACAAAAAAATAGTGGGTCAATTATTCGAACATGTACCCTAAGGGTATATAGCGGCCCCACATATGAATACAACCCAAGAAACATAATGTTACAAAAGATAAATTTATCTTTATAACATAATGTGCTCGTGTGGGTAAAACAAACCACACTGCGGCCCATTTTCAACGTGTTCATTTTTTCCATTTAGAAATTTCAAAAAACATGTAAATTATAGTCGTGTGTTATAAAAAGTACATTTGAAAAGTTGTATAATTTCATAAAGTATCTACACATAAAAATAATAATTTTATAATTCTAAAGTGCTCTCATTTTTAATAAAATATTAAAGTAATTTTAGAAATTTTCATATATTTAAATAAATTATTGTATTTGTTTCAAATTTTCCATGCTTTTTAATAAAATAGTCATGTAGTACATAAAAGTGTTCATGCTTTAAAAAAATTGTGTTGTTTTAAAAAGCTTATATAGTATATAAAAGTTTGTGTGTTCTAGTGCGCCCTCAGATTGCAGATCGTTACATGAATAATATTTGATTCATACAATTTGTTACAATTTATAAATATTTTAAATTGTATAATTATGTTTTAAAATAACACTTGGATTCTTTTTAAAATGACACCTAAAATTTCAAACTCTTTTGAAATTATGTTTGTTATACAGTCATAAATATTAATTTATGTTGTTCCACCTAGTGTATATAAAGGGTGTCAATCCCTCCAAACATCAAGTGTTTGGTTTGTAGTCGATTGGCTAGCCACACATGCATCGTAACAGCAGTACCCATGTTCAAACTCCCTACAGGCCAGTTGTAATTTTTGTTCTACAAATGTCTGTTGTTTCTCTCCAAGTCCTATTTGTAAGAAGAATAATAATTTCTGGGGCTTCCTGAAAAACTAGGCCACACGCCCACTTTCCTGCCATCCAGTCACTGACAGCGAGCCGCATGCCATGTTGGAACGTCTCGTCAGCGTCATGAATGTATACATATGAGATTTGAACTGTATTTGCACATACATGCCAAGTTATAAAACCAGTTCTATGTATTTTTCAAGTTCAAACATTAAGTGAACATCCATAGCAAGTTCAAGCACCCTGGGTGTATTTACCTCGCTATCAATCTCTTTCTGGCCGAGTTGTGACCACGTCGCTGCATGCTGGCATGATGAACTGGACATCGGATTCGGTGTGGATCTCGTCGTCTTCTCAGTAGGAGAAGCCGGAGTTTGGCCCGAGCCCCTGTTGTATCATCTCCATTCCGGTGGCCGCGAACTCCGGCGGTGGCGGCATGGCCATCAACATCTGCTGCATCTCCATCTCATTCCTAGAGTTCGCGCCGCAGCTAGCGAACTCAAAGCCACCACCGCCTGCGAGCTCCTGCTGCGGCGGGGGCGCCAGGAGCATGCGGCTGGCGCTCCTGGCGCGGCCGACGTCCAGCGCCTCCTGGAGCACCTGGTTGGCGCGCGCGGAGACGGCGCCCTGCACGTCCACCAGCGCGGCGGCGAAGGCCATCAGCTCCTCCTCCCCGAGGTCGCGCAGGTAGGCGTCGAGCCACGCCGCCGCCGGGCTCCCCGTGGCGCGCTCCTTCTCCATGGCCTCGTCCGCGCGCTCCTTCCGCGCCTTCTCCGACTCCAGCTGCTCGCGCAGCTGGCCGTACTGCCGGTTCAGCTCCGCCAGGTTGCGGTCGCCGGCGGCACCAAGCGCCGGCCCGACCTGCGCCGCGGCGGAGGGGATGAAGCGGTCGAGGATGGCCTCGACGGAGGGGTGGCCGAAGGAGAAGGCCTTGCCGGCCGGGGAGAAGACGACGGCGGCCACCTCGGCGCCGCAGAGCACGGCCAGCTCGCTCACCTTCTTGAACAGCCCCGCCCGGCGCTTGGAGAAGCAGACCTGGCGCGCCTCCTCGCTCTCGATCCGCCGGATCTCGATCTTCTACCGCCCCATGCTAAGCTTCCGCTTCGGCGCCATCGACATCTAAAACCTCGCTCAGAGAGTGTTTCTTTTCTTTGTAGAGGAGGTCTGTTTTCTCTACGGCTCGGCTGCTCGTGTTTATATACTTGTGCTCGCGCGTGTGCTTAGTTGGCCTGTAGCCATGCACATAAATAGATTCCCTAGGAGTATATATGCCAACTCATCCCGGGCAAGGCATTTTTAATTTCTTAGGGCATCTCCAGCCGTTGGCTCCCAGGAGGGACAAAAAATCGCCCCTGGTGGCGCACCGGCGCTAAACCACGCACTGAGGGCGTGATGCCCCCCCCAGTCGCGGCGCCCACGGTTAGTCAAAAAAGTCAAATACGACGCAAAAACGACTCAAATTTAACGCAAACATCGACGAGTTCGTTCAAACTTAAACATATTTTACAAAAAAAGAAAAAAAACTACCGCGGGCTACCCCGCCGTCTCCCTCGCCGCCCGCCCACGCGGTTCTACATGCCGAGGAGGCTGTAGAACCGCGTGTAGTCACCGCTGTCGTCGTCATCGTCGTCGTCGTCGTCGCCGCCCCCGCCTACGCCTCCGCCGTCCCTGCTGCATCCCTCCCCCGGTTGGCGCGGCGGGTTGGACGGTCCGGGGGCGTCGTCATCGTCGTCGTCGTCGCCGTCGAGGACCACGACGTCGTGCTCGTCCTCGCGCCCACGCTTGCGGGCGGCGATCTCCTCCAGGGCCCGGCGCTGCCGGACCATCTCGTCGCGGAGGTAGTCGTCCCGCGCCCACCGCATGGCGTCCTCGTCGGAGAAGCCGCGCCGGGCTATCTCCTCGTACTCCGCGGGGAGGCCGGGCTCCGGCTTGGGCTCGACGAGGACGAAGCGGCCGGTGGGTGGAGAGGCGTTGACCCCGATGCGGACGCCGAAGCTGCCGGTCCGCGCGCTGACCGGCGTGCCCTGGGGCTCCGGCTTGACGGGGCGGAGGCAGGGCGAGCCGCCAGACGAGGAGGAGGACCCCCTGGTCTCCATGCGCCTCGGGGTCCAGGAGCTTCCCCGGCGGCGTGAGAAGGAAGGGGGAGCGGGGTACTCGAGGCGCGGCGTGTTACCGCCCTTGATGTACTCGAGGACGGCCTCCAACGTGCGCCCGGGCACGCCCCACCACCGACGCCGGCTGGCGGCGTTGAGCCTGCCGGAGGGCACAACGCCGTTGGTGGCCTCGAGCTGCTGGGCGTGACGGCGGCGGAAGTAAGGCTCCCAGAGCGGGCTGTCGGGGACGTACAGTGGCCCCTCACTCGCCGCACGCGGCAGGTTCGAGCGGATGCGTGCGATCTCCGCACGCCGCGCCGCGCCGGTGGGTACCGGGGGCACCGGCCCGCCGCCGCGCTGATCCTCCACGCCCCAGGCACCCGCATGTCCGGCGGGACCGGGTACTCGGCCTCGTAAAGGAGGCGAGCCTCGTCTTCATGAAGATGGCGGCGGCCGAAGCCGTTCGCCGCCGCGCCGTCGCCTGGGAAGCGCTCGGCCATGGGTGTGAACTGGAGACGGCGAAAGAGAGGAGAGGAGAGGAGAGGGAGGAACGACGACCGCGGGGGAGTGTGAGTCGCCGAGTGCGCCGGGGCGCGTCATATATAGGCCGAGGCGTGCGTGCCATCGTGTGTACGCGTGGCGGGCGAGGGACGCGCGTCGTCCGGTCTTCACTGCGCTGCCCGTGGGGCATCAATGGTGCAGGCTGACCGGCGCGGTAGTTTTGGCATTGATTCGCCGCGGAAAACGAGGCGATGAGGACGATGAAGGGCCGAGAAGAGAGCCGTGTCGCTGACGCGGCGGGCCCGCGGCTTTTTCGCGCCAAAACAGTTCGCCCGGCGCCCCCGGCGCCCCCCAGCGCGCTGGGTTCGGGCTGGGTCCGCCGGCGCTATTTTCGGCCCAAGCTGGCGAAAATCGGGCTCCTGGGAGCGCGACTGGACCGTTTTTTCAACGCCGACGCGAAAAAAAAACGCCTGGAAAGACCTTCCTGGGGCGCGACTGGAGATGCCCTTATTACTCACCACTGCTCATGAGTTGTCACTCGTATGACAAGATCTCAGCAGGCTTAATTTTGAATATTATGTAAATCTGGGTCGGCACCAAGGGTTTTGGATTCCTGACGCAAAATAAAATCTGGGGTGTTTTGGCGGTGATCAGAAAATACTGGGCAGTTACCAGACGATTTTCATGAGTGACTTTTGCCACCTTAAAAATCATTCAAACCAGAGTCTAAATTTAATCAAATTCAAAAAATGGGATTTTCCGCTTGGTGGTGATTTCTCGTGGGTAACCGAATTTTCTGCCTGGTAACATAATCCCTGCTTGACATGAACATATTTCTAACCTCAGAATTCCGGGCCAGATATTTTTTATTTTTTCATGGTAGATTTGAATTAATTTTCAAACCAAATTTTACTGGTGTACAGTAGGAGAGGTTAACAACTGATCAGTTCTTTCTTAACACAAATACAATTACAGATGCCTACATACACACGTATATATACTCACCTCTATGAACGCACGCACATACATATTAGTTACTCAAACACATGAGTCTCACCTCACGCATAGGTAGCTTTCTAGTGGATTAACAACAACAGGGTGGTAATTATGATAGAGCTAATTGGGTAAATGGTTATCATCTCATCAAGCTCTTCCTGGAATAGTACTCGCAAAAGAAAAGAAAAATCTTCATGGAATGGGCACCTCACGAAACATCTGTTTTAGGAGAGGCTCTAGATTTTATCAACGAAGACAATTTTTGTGAGGGGAGGAGATTCTATCTCCAGAATGAACAACGCCTGCGGTGGTTGCTCTAGCACTCAACTATGTGCGCGGAGCATAAGCAAAAATTACACCAAAGATAAATAGATGGCCGGCGTTCCTAGCAGGCCAACTAATCCTAAATGTTGATGCTTCATTCACAGTAGGTGATTATACAAGGTTCTGTGGGGCTATCATTCGTGATCACCGGGGATCTTTCATGTCGGCGTTCATGGCAAGATTAGAACATGTAGTTGATGTTTTCACGGCAGAAGCGGCAGCTTTACTTGAAGGACTGAAGCTAGCAAGAGATACGGGATGCCATTATTTGGTGGTGAGATCGGATAATATCACAGTGGTGGATACACTCAGGCTCAATGAAGGTCACTCTATGGTGGCAGCGCCCGTCTTTGATGAATGCTGTAGTTATCTAGAACATTTCGGCATGTTTACTATTGAGCATTGTATTGGAGAGTCAATTTTCGTAGCTCATGAGCTAGCTAGATGGGGACGTGTTAATAATCCAGCTCGTTGGGTTGATGCTCCGCCTGATTTCATTGTAAATCTACTGGCAGACGATGTTTCTATCCTTTGATTAATAAAGTAAGCTTTCCCGTAAAAAGAAAGATCACTCCCATCATCCTAGGTTGCAACAAGTGGCACACTGCATGTGTGCCACTTGTCGCAACCTAGGAGTTTTCCCATTCTCTTTTTTACATCCGTTTATTCAAAGTGTTTTATCTCTTAAACCGTGCGTCCAAATCTTGAACAGTTTTCACCATTAGATTCCTCATGTCGAGCTCTTCAAAACTAGATCTCATGTTGATATGTTTTGATAAACTTTTTTTTCACAAAAAAACGGACGAAAAAACCGAACCGGGAACACGAGTTTTTCCCTTTTCGAAAGAGGCACGCCCATGCCTCTCACGAAATCACAACCGTGCCTCGCGCGGAAGGAAGGAAAAACAGAAAACACGTTTTTTCGTTTCCGAGAGGCACGACCGTAACTCTCGCGAAAGCACAACGTGCCTCTCGCGCAAGCAATACCGTGCCTCTCCAGAAAAAAATTAATAAATGTGTTTTTTACATTTTCGAGAGGCACGGTCGTGCCTCGCGCGAAAGCACAACCGTGCCTCTCACGGAAGAATAAAAAAACAGAAAACATGTTTTTTTCCTGTTTCTGAAAGGCACGGACGTGACTCTCGGGAAAGCACAACCGTGCCTCTCGCGGAAGCAAAAACGTGCCTCTTGCGGAAGGAAAAAAAACAGAAAACACATTTTTTTTTTCATTTATGAGAGGCACGACCGTAACTCTGGCGAAAGCAAAAACCGTTCCTCTCGCGAAAGCAAAACCGTGATCTCGTGAAAAAAAAGTGTTTTTTCGCGCAATTTTTTTATTCAAAAGCTAAGGAAGACCCGTGAAAAACCGAAACATCGAAAAAACCAGGAAAACCCGTTTTAAAAACCGAAAACGCGTGCGAAAAAAATTCGAAGGAAGCGCCCAGAGTGCGACATGTGGCGGGCGGCTGAGAGCGCGCCAAGTGGCGCTGATCGTTGTGAGGCTCCTAAAGGAGCACTCGTCAACTAGTTGCTTCCATCTCACCGTCTACAAATCTCACCCTAAGCCTCCATATATATAAGCACCGAAGATGCGATCTCTACTCTCACAACCATAAATTCCCAAATTCCTCCGCCTCCTACACTGGCAGCGGCGGCACACATACTTAACCCTCCCCTCGATGCATCTCCCAGGTGAGATGGTCGTGGTCGACCTCCTCCCGTGCATGGCTGTGCAAGGGTGTTCGAGCTCGGGTCAGACTCGGGCTTGTACTTAGTACATTGTTAGGGCTTCGAGCTTTGGGATGGGCTCAGGCTAGGTTATTGAAGGCCAGGCTTTTGTAAGCCCAGCCTAAAAAATGCCTAGGTCTAGCACCTACTGTGGTAAATATTAACAAAATAAAATTGTTGGAAGGATATTTACATAATAGGGTGTTTCGCAAGCACAAATGGATAAAGAGAGAGAATTACAGGAATCTGCTAGATGGAAATGTAATCATTAAGGTGTTGTGGCATCCTATATACCCACGGTCGGTCCTGAGACTTCGGGGGCCCGGGGCGAAACTAAATCTTGGGGCCCTTAGAAATTTTCTTCTACCATTCGTCAATGCACAATCATTTAAACATTGTCCTGCTGGTTATGCGACGGTGAAATTATATGTTGCGCTGAGCTGCGCAAGCAAGCAAGACAACAAAGTTGCAGTGGTAGCGGTCTCAAGGAGATTCAGACAATGGAAGCATTGGTTGTCACAAGAAGCGCTTTTGATGGCGATTGCTCGTTCGTGAAGCGAAAATCGCTAGAGCTGTATCTACGTCTTCAATACCCTCTATGATGGTTCATGGTGCCATTATGGGGAGACCTTGGAGGAGATCAGTGGCGGAGCTACGATAGAAAACAAGGGCGGGCCGGTACAATGGAAGACCCATAATTTTAACACGTAGCTCCGCCAGTGGAGGAGATTATGGCGGCAAACAACGAGTTCGAAGATATCCTTTTTCTCTGTGAGAGAAGACCTTCTAACTAAGATGCACACATCTTAGCGCGCCGAGAGATGAAGTTGGTCATCGTGTGTGATTGACGGTTTCGCCTAGTGTCCTTTGTATCACACACACTTACTTAAATAAAGCGGACATGATTCTAAAAAAATCATGTCTATCTCATCCAACTTCGTCAAATAAGATGATACAAAACCGAAGTATGTATATGCAAGTCAATTTTAGTAAGTACTCTCCCTGTATTTCTTTACAGTGGCAGTACTAGATATTTATAATTTTGCCATCCGTGATCGAGTGATCACCAACTCTTGGCACTGTTTCCCTAGCATGAATTTGTGAAATACATAAATAGAATCACATATCAGACCACATATGAGACCAAACGAATACGTAACTGTACCATGCATACACACCTGAAGATGATTATATGTTTCTTGAGATGTAGATCGTGAGGCCCTTGACTCCCATAATCCTAATGATAATATTTGCCTGTTCGAAGTTTCAAATCATAGTGAGGCCCTTGACTCCCATGAATTAACTGAAAACGCAACAAATTATCAACATCTAGACTGAAACAAGCATGCATGGATCAATCTCCCCAATGTCTGGATTACAACCTGCTCCACAGCACGGACGAATCGGTCCTAGAGCTCAACAGTCCACCGGAGGCAGGGCATGGGGTCGATGGTCAGGACGACCCGGACGAGGCGCGGAATCGCCGGCTTGCGATTCACGATCGGGGCGAAAAGGGATCTGCCGAGATCATGGCGAACCAGATCCGGAAGAAAACGCGACGACGTGGCCATGGATTCGGGGGCCCGGGGCGGCCGGCCGGCCCTGATATACCCCAAAAGCAAGAGATAAGCCTTAGGGCATCTCAAACACCGATCACCAAATTTATGTCCTCAAATGTTCTTGCCCGCCGGCCGGAGGCCATCCA
>NC_041391.1:645214407-645241526 GCF_002162155.2 Triticum dicoccoides | reverse complement strand
TGAACCATCTGGTCCGAACACTTGAGGCAGATTTTAGGACCCGCGCTGGCTTTGCCCTTAGACCTATCTCTCGAGTCTGCTCTCATAACAACATTAATAACTTTTTCAGATAAAGGTTGTTGCAACTTATCATTTTCCTCATCTGTAACTAGATCAGAGTCAGACCAAAAATCATGTCCTAAATGAATATGATCTTTAGCTTCAAAGCCAAAAAGATTTTTTGTAAAAAGAAGTAGCAACTTCCAACATTTGGTGGGTAGAATAGACAGAGCTGTCATCACCAATCAGCACAACCAGATGGTTCATTCTATGATGTTGATTAGCTAACCCATGGAAATAAGAATTGTTCCTACCCCCCAACACAAATTTCCTATCCCTAGATCTTTGCCATAAGGCGGTTTCATCTTTTTTCGAATATAATCCAGTTCCTTTTAAATATCATTCATACATTTTTTATCATCATCTGGAAGTTTATTTTCCTTAGAAAAGACATCAAGAATGTCAGACTCCACAAGGAGATCGCGTTTCTTTTTCTCAAGATCAGCTTCCAAATTAATGCTCCAACCTCTCAATTTTTTTCCTGAACAGCCTAGTCAAATTAATGTGCCGTCGTTGCCGATCTAACCATGTAACTCTCCAAGAGGACGTGTGCATTCAAACTGAATGAAAAGGTGATGTGTTTTACTTCATCAGTTAACCATGAATCTTCGATCTTTACTGGTATGACTTGATAATTCCACTAGAGTAGACAACCGTCAGATCATGGCGATGAGAGCAGCTAGCAGCCCGCGTCATAAGAAAAGCACTAGACTTTGTTGCGCCGTCTTCCTTGAGTTGATCGAGAGCATGTGGCTGGGCAGTCGAACACACAGGTGGTGTGCGATCATGAAAACCATAGGAGAGGAGTAAAGAAGAAGACTTACAGTAGGGAAGTGAAGTGAAGTGAGTGCCTTGCTCGATGATGCAGCAGAGGCGGATCCAGTGGGGGTGCCCTGGGTCCAAAATTGTAAAATGAATTTTACTATATACTCCCAAGTTGTTGCTAGTTTAAGACTATTTGTTGAGATTATGATGATGCTTAGTGTAAACTTTGAACCGTGGCACCCCCAAGCATGTGATTCTAGGTCCGCCACTGGATGCAGCCGTGGTAGCGGTCGCTCGTTCACAAAGCAGAGAACTTGCACAAGTCGTCCGTCAGAAAGGCGAACACAGCTAGCCCCTGCCATGCCATGGGAACTGCCGGGCAACTCTTGGCAGCAACAAGTCAAGCCGGCAGCAGGTGTGTGTGTACAGCTGCCAGCCTACCATAACGAGTCAATCTGTGCACAAAAATATATATAATGGGTCAAGAGGTTACTGAATCAATGGTGTATAAAAAAAAGGCTTAGAGCAGCCAGGCGCAGGGGACAAGTCCAAAGCTGACCTGAGCTGCTGGCTAACCAGCAAGAGAGAACGACACAGCTAACTAGCTAGCTGCCATGGACGCGGCGGGCGGCTCGCACTGGGGCGACTCGTCGGGGCTATCCTCCCCCTCCTCCTCCTCCGGCGGCAGCGAGCAGGTGTACGTGGCGGTGGGCGGGTCCAAGGCGATGGTGCTGTGGGCACTGCACAAGTTCCCCAAAGACACCGCCTTTGTGCTGCTCCATGTCTGCCCCCAGCACAAGCTCATCCCTATCAGTGCGCCTCATCCCCTCCTCTTTCACTTCTCTTCTTTCTTTTCTTTCCTTTTTGTTTTAATTTGGATTAGAAGTTCTTCTATTCTTCATGATATTAGTATATTCCCCATTTCAAAAAGAAGTTCTTCTATGCAGCTTTGTAGTTTCATTACCTACTAGTACTTCAATAGAGTGAACAGCATAAACAAGACATGAGTCATTATTACCCTGACATGATTGCAAAATAGTTTTAGCATATTTTGGATGCGATGCAATCAGATCAACTAAAATCCTGCAGGATTCGAATAGCATAGAGTTTCTGCTGATAGTAAATTATGGTTGTGAAAGTTAATACCTCCAATGTTGTTCACAGTGGGTGCCAGGATCCCTGCTAGCCAGGTGCAAGAGCAGGAGCTGACTGCATACAAGAAGATGGAGTTGCAGAGAATCAATGACAGTCTGGACCAACATCTGCTCCTATGTGCACAGGAAAAGGTTCAGACATATCAGACACCAGAATGCCAAGAAAACTAGTACTATATGCTTGCTTCAAAAATTGACCTATGCATGTATCTCACAGGTACAAGCTGAGAAGCTGGTGGTTGAATCAGATGATGTGGCAGAGGGACTAGTGCAGCTCATCACTGAGCATCATGTCACTGCCCTTGTCATGGGGGCAGCAGCTGATAAGCATTACACAAAGTATGTGTGCAAATTTCTGAGTGATCTCTTAAAAACTTATAGATTATTATTACTAATTAAACACATCATGGTCATCAGTGAATGCCCTTTACCACAAAAGGGAAAACTAACTCCTCGTTCAAGAGTTCAGGAAAATGAAAGCCCTCAAGTCCAAGAAAGCACAGGTTGTAGAACAGAGGGCAGATCCTTCCTGCAAAATATGGTACATCTGCAAAGGAACGCTTGTTTACCGTAAGTACGGTTGGTCGAGTGCCGGATACTCTTCACTTACGTTGCAGAACTCCAGCCTGCATTTGACATGTTACCCTCCTTGTCTGCATTCTCTCTACACTAGGAAGGCTGTTCCCCTTAGCCATGGGGCAATGCCGCAAGGTACACAAAAGCCTGGCGCTCAACAGTTTTCAGTGGATAGATCAACTAGCTTGTCAGAGATGTGGTGTGTTTCAAATACATGGCTGCACAAACCAAATCTCAGACGATCCGACGGTAATGAAAAGGTAAACACAATTATATAAATGATATTTATTTTGGCATACTTAAAGTTTAGCAGTTACACTTCAAGGAACAAAGAAGCTGCTTCATTTATATTCTCCACATCTTCAGTAAGCAATATGCATCCACACTTAAACTTTGTATGGTCACTGATGAAGCAATCAGAAATGCATATGCACTTCAAATGTGGTCCATGCTGAAGAATTTGCTTGATAAATACACGAAATAGGATGAAGATATTAAACATTCAAGAAAACCTTGACATGACATGAAGTTTTTACCTTATCTCACCCAGGAAACTGTTCACGAATTTGATGAGGCTGACAATAAATTCCAGCATATGCTCCGGGAGTTGGAGAGTGTAAGAAAACAAGCTTATGAAGACAACTGCAGTCGTGAAAAGGCAGAAAGGGAGTTGTTTGAGGCTTTCCAGAAAGTAAGTATAGCTTAATTTGCATTTTTCAGTCATGTCAAGTATACTGATGTTAACTGTTATTTCAACTGTATGATGTATGCCAGTAAGAGCATTATTTGGAAGATACACTTGCTACTGTGCTTATGAAGCACCATCACGAACTTTACCATCATCAATAATAAATTTGTAAACAATTTTGGATCCATTGTTTCCAGTAACTGCCAGCTAACTTTTTTAACGAAATACTCTCACATTTAGCTTGTCCAACAGGCACGAGCCTCTGAGAATATGTACTTCGGAGAAGTGAAGCAAAAGAATCAAATAGAGGATAAGTTGAAAACAACACTGGAGGAAGTCGAAAGACTCACAGAAACAACTAATGAACTTTGTGCAAAGCTTCAAGATGAACGCAAGAAAAGATTAGCCATTTGTGTACCAAGCCAGCTCCACATCGACCGGCTCTCCTCTTCTCTCACAGCCAGATCCTCTCTCCCTCGCCTCGTCTCCGACGATTTTGCCTCTCAACAACGAATCCAGATCCGGTGGAGATCGACCTTGGAAGCCACACTGGGAGGCACCAGGAGCAGGAGAGGTCGCGACCGACGGCGGGAGGAGAGGCCCCAGCGGTGGATGAAACGCTGCAGATCGCCGGCGTCTCCGCCTCTCCCCCGCATGCCGCCTCCTCCACTCCCCTTCCCTCACAGCCCCACCCCCTCTCATCTCGTCTGCTAACCCTTTTTTCCTCTCAATACACTCAATAATGAATCCTGATCCGTGCAGATGGATGGCAGAGTCCCTATGGTCGATGGCGCCGGGGAGGAGGCAGAGCGGCAGGACGGGTTCTGTCATGCTGGGTGGAGCGGCGGCCGGAACGGGTCACCGGTGTGAGAGGGTGGAGTCCTTTCGTGTGGCCAGGTAAGCAGATATCTAGCTGGTGGTGAATTTCTGAAGATGGTGTGAAGCTAGTCCAGCTTGCTGTGCTTAAATTATTCCTACATTTGATATACATGCTGTACAAGTGTCAGTTAATTCATTCACAACCCATTCATGATTCTTGTTTTTGATTGACTACGACATACTACAGAAATACTCCTATGATATGATTCTTATGCAGCTTCCCTTTTCTAACAGAAATATTCCTACAGACTACATCGCCCTTACTTTCAGAATGTCATACTATAGTTTGCATAGAGCGGGGCATGCTCGATCAGTTTGGAGGCCAAGATGACACCAGATGGACCTTACTTTCAGAATGGCATATCGCTATCTATTCTATTTTCTAAATTTAACCTCTTGAAAGAATCACATCTACTGTATATTCTGATTCTACTGACTTAATCAATAGTTGTGGATCCATATTCCTTGCAACACCGTTGATCTCTTGGTGCGGTGGCGCGAGGCCAACCTGGGTTTGCCGGGGTGATCTCCCTGTCACTGGACGAGGAGGTTGACAAGGACACCGTGATGGAACTTGGCGACGCAGACCACAGGAGGTAGGAGGAGGAGAAGAAGAAGAAGAACCGGCGCAAGAAGAGGAGGAAGAAGCAGCGGAAGGAGGACGCCACCGCAAACAAGGAGGTAAATGTTGCAGGCCTATGCTCAGCTCGTGATTATGTAGTATCATGTATTTATTTTAGCAAAAGAGGATTTAGTAGCAATGTCATGTAGAATCACTTTAAATCGGAAGCTACTTTTTCAACTGCATCAAGTGTGAGCTCACTGGAAGTTTTTTTTATGTGTGGATCTAGAGGAGCATGCCCGTTGCTTTTCTTTGGTAATGCTATTGTATTGCTACGGTCATTTGTTTAACTATGCCTTACTAGGATTCAATGGTCAATACTATCCAATTTTATTTTTTTGCGGACAATATAAATGCAAGTATGTTGTTTCCTGTGCAAAACGCACATACTTTTTGGTTTCGTGAAAATCAAAATGATGCAATGTTTTTGTTTTCACCCATTAAAAGTTAGTGAAACATGTGCGTGCACACTGAAACATTCATGAACTGAATAGCGAATTGAAAACCTTGCATGTGTAGTACAAATAATTTTATCTTAGTGACTCGACATCTGTGTTTGATCTTCATGGAGCTGCAGTTGATGAATATATGCCTTTGATCAACAGTTATGCAGTACGATTTCTGCTTGCATTGACATCAGTTCTTTCTTTGCACAATTATTAGTTTTGCTGAACACCACAAGATTTGTTTTATGTTTCTTCTTTTTTATGATCCATGTAGCTATTGCAAGATAAGTACCCTCGAAATAGAACTTCATTGTTGCTGCCTCCAGTTCAAAAACAGCAAGGTACATCATGTAGATTGACAGCCAGCTAATATATTGACGACCTACCATCCTCGCATAGTCTCTCTCTCTCTCTCTCACAACATACCATAAGTTCATCCATCTACATGTGGGTAAATAATACAGAAAGAACAATCTTAACCTTTTAGAGAATCCAGGAATAGCTAATTTCTGGAACACACATAAGGTCATCCATCTAGGTGTGGATAAATAATACACATAGAACAATGTTAACCTATTTAGAGAATTCAAGAATTGCTAATTTCTGGAACACACATGCTCTTTGTCAGCTGAAATAGAAAAGCATCACGATATGCAATCTGCTACTCAAAGTAAAGAAAGACGAGCATAAATGAGTTTTATGTTTTGCTATGTTATATGCATTCAATTAATTACTGTTTGTATAAGAGCTATGCCTAAAACTGGAGTGAATTGCTGAAACTGATCATTTAAAAAGCATAATGAATTTGAATATGCAAAACTCCACCGATATTTAACTATTATTCTAAGTTTTTGTGTGCAAGGTCTTGCTGCTTGAAAAACTAATTCTACTGTCATCAACAAGTTGTGAGTGTTATGTGCATAAGAAGTTAACAATAAATTTTTTCTTGTCTATATCTTCTTACAGATATCACATTTGGTTCCAAATTGGTGCTGTGATGTATGCTTCAAGAATTGAAGATCGACACGGTGGCTGAGGGTTGTGTGTTGGCTGTCGGGGCTAGCTGTAGCGGAGGCGACAGCGGCCATTGCTAGCTAGAGGTATTGGCATGCGTCAGCTGGCACGCAGCTGCAGCACAGGAGGCATGGTCGGAGGCAAGAAAGAAGGAACTCTCTAAAGTATAGTATGAATCTCTCCCTGCACTATTAGCTTGATTTACTTGGTTATCTAGGTCACAGAGCATGTCACTGCTGTTACATGTTTCACTTCATTCTTTTTTTTCCTTTTTGTAGAGATGATTTCAGTACTCTATCAGTGTGATGTTAATTAGCACCAAGATGCATGTGTCACTCGTTCGATCAAGTGTGATGAATTTTGTATTTTGTTCCTGGTGATCTGAAATCCCGGTTTTGTCTCGGCTAAATGTTGCTTAATATACACCTGATATTTTGAATCTGATGCAATAACAATAGATAATGTAAACAGGAAAGTGAAAGGGGCGCCTCCCACCACCACTTAGCTTTCTCTCACGAGGCGCCACCAGGTGGCGCCCCAACCGCTAGTAATGTAGCAAAGCTCAGTGGTTTTGGCGTGTGCCGAATGTTCACTGATGAGTTCAGGGGCACAACCACTCTATATAAGCATACCCACCCAAAGGGATCTTTTGTGTACATTGATCCTGAATATGTTATGACTGGTGACCTGACCCCCCTATCTGATGTATACTCTTTCGGAATCGTGCTGTTGCGCCTCTTGACTGGAAGACCAGGATTCGGGCTGTTGAAAGATGTGCAACGGGCAGTGGAAAAGGGTTGCCTGGAAGCAATTTTGGATTCATCTGCTGGGGGCTGGCCAGCTATGCAGGCTGAGCAATTGGCTCGGGTAGGTCTGAAATGTTGTGAAATCAGAAGAAAAAACCGTCCTGACCTGCAAACGGAGGTTTGGACTGTACTTGAACCAATGTTGAAGTCTAGTTCCATCATGTTGTGTTCCTTATCATTTAAGTCAGTATCCGAAGACCTTGGAGGTGTGCCGCCCTACTTCATCTGTCCAATACTACAGGTGAGTGAGTCATAGATTTAACTTGGTGAATATTGTTTTCTTCTATTGTTCATTTTGACATATTAAAGTGTGTAAGCATGCTTGATTAACCTTAAATTTTCCCCTGAATTCTTGTTTCCAATTTATCATTCTTAGCAACTTTAGACAAAGTCAGTAATTTCTTGCATAGACAACATTTGTTATTTCAGGTTATTTCACCCTTGCATTTCTATGGTGCAGGATATCATGAGGGAACCTCTAATTGCTGCAGATGGTTTTACCTATGAAGCCGAAGCTATAAGGGAGTGGATTGACAATGGCCACCATACATCACCCATGACAAATCTTGAGCTACTCCACCGTGATCTTTTGCCGAACCATGCCCTCCGTTCTGCGATCCAAGAATGGCTGCAGACAAATGCAAATTAATATGTTAGCTTTATCACCATGGAACTTTGAGATGAAAAATTGGTGTGCGCGTAACTCCTTGCACAGATTAGTAGGCACAAACCGCAAAAACCAAACGCTTCTGTGTGTATTCAGAAAGAATGATCTAAGATATACACAGTGCTTTTCATTTTGTTTCTTCAGCAAAACGTGTATGTAAAATATAATAGTTTGGAGCTCCATCAGTGGCATGCTGTACTTTGTACATGGATTTATAAAGAGAAAACTGTTTTGGTCATGATACCACCATTGCATGTGCACACTGCTTGAATGAACAATCAATATTGGTGTGGTAATGACTGGCCTCTGAATGTCGATGTTCCATGAATGAATAGTGCATATCAGCATGGAACTATCAATTATTTACAACCATATATGCTACAGTGTCATTTTACATGTTAAATCCAGTTTGAAAATCTAATATTTGCAGCATCGATCTGTCTATTCCGAAAGTCCAAAATGATCAAGCAATCAAACTTCAATGACCTATGATCAGCTTATTTTATCCTCTTGTCAATGACACAGATCCTTCGTGTTGAACAATACCAAGTTTGTTGAATTTTCTTATCAATGCGGTTGATCTACAAATCCAAAAGGTATGATGTCCTTGTCTGAGATGACTGACCAAATTGCCAGCACAATCTATTATATATTGGTCCTTCAGAAGCCGGTAAGGCGGTAACCAGCATGAAACTTCATTTGCCTTGAAGTCCTGATCTATCCGATCTGGACCTTGATTTTTAGCAAGAGTCCAATTCATCTCTGACATATCACTTCCTAACCTACCTTCCGGTCGCTGTCCTCACACTGGGATACCGTATTTCTGAAAGCATGCAATTTCTCAACAAGCACTTCCGTCCAAATGAGTCCGACAGAGATTCCAATCATCCAAAGCTGCACCCCTCTTCACGTATTGTAGTTCAAAGTATAATGCTAGTATATGCTAATCATCAGATGCTTTAGAAAACAGGAGATGCCTTGATGTACATTACTATATTGACAGCCTGGGAGCAAGAATTGTGTGAAAGCCACCTGCAGAGAACGAACATTATTGCATACATCTAATCATATCAAAACTATATGTGCTGGACAACATTTACGCATCTTGAAAGCAACCCTTTGATGGGCATTGCCGGCCAGGGAGATGGGATGATCACCATCTAATTAGATGACTTCGTTGCTACGCATCAAAAGTCAGTCAACCAGGGGCAGGCATGTACAACAGTTCCTTGGAAGCAGTGGAAATTTCACGGAAAGTTCACCCGAATCAGACAAGTTTTCCTGCCAATAAAAAATAAATTATTATCAGCATGGTCATTTCTAAATTGGATTAGCTGCTCGATGGGTAAACCAATGTTTCCTAAGCTGAAACAACATTTTTCTCATTGGACTACACTTGGGACCCAAAGCAAGAGACTGACCTGATAGTGTGCTCACTGCTGCTGGATGCAGTCACAGGAAGACCAAATCCAAGGCCACTATCTAAAACCACCACCATTGCCTCTCCTTCAGGCCTTCTATGAGCTGACACTTCCTAGGAAGAGCAAAGGCACAAAAGGGAAAAGATGCCCCTGGGTTGATGAAAAGTGGTGCAGCACAATTAGGTACTTTCATAAGCCTTTTAGACCACTTCCAGAAATCTTCACCTTTTCGCGTTTGAGGTGAGGCTTCTATGGTTCAGGTTCTGCTGAACAAGATAGCAAAAGCAGAATCAAGATCTAATATTAATTCTTGATTTTTAACGGTATATATAGGGAGCAAGAAAGATGGATCAAGAAGAGGTTCATATCGCGGTGGGGAAGAACTTCAAAAGAGAGAAGGCTAACATATTATGGGCAGCTGCAAATTTCCCAAGGGCCACACTAGTTCTTGTCAATGTTCACTGGCCATCCAAGTGGATGCCTTTCAGTAAGATTTCTTCAGTCAAATATTTTCCATCAGAAGGAAAAATCAAGAATTAACATCAGATCTTGGTTCAGGCTCTAATAATCACACATGTGCCATTTTTTAAAAGGAAATTTAAAAGATGTTTCATCAGAAAAGAAAACATGTGCAGTTCAGTGTACTGTCTTTCAACTTGTGTGTGAATAGAAAGTAATACACTATCCAATCCTATAAAGAAGCATTTCAAAGAGATAGATAATAGGAACGCAAATTTTTATCATTATTTAGTAAATGTAGCCATCTTAGATACCAATATACTTATTCTCTCAGAAAAAAGATACCATACACATTTAATTTGTCTACCAGGCCAGGAAAGGAAATGCCTAATCAACTTCCCCAGTATGATAAACAGCCTTTTCCTGCTCTCATCTTATTCTTGACAAATGCACACATAACAACTGCTGTCGGTACTAAAAATGTTGTAGAAGATTACACACATGAGCGAACAGGCCTGTAGCCTAGTGGTTGCAGTGACCTTAGTAGCGCTCCAGGTCCTGTGTTATACATGTGGCCCACATGTCCTGGGCACCCTGTGGCGCGTCCAAGCAGCCGGCCTTCGGGACCTTTTCTTGATCAGGCCAGGAAGAGATTCTTCTTAGTGCAAAACCGTGGGGGCAGTTTCCCCCCACCAGCTGAGTTTTTATTTTATTACACACATCACTTATTGCAACACAAATATAAACAGCATAAAGTATAAATTTATTTTTATGGGCTGTATAAATAATTTTCTGTTTCTACTCAACAACTGCAGTGGGTGGCGAGTTGCTATACAAGTTTGCAGATGAAAAGGAGAAGGAGATGCATAGAGACAAACAAACAGAAGCAACGGTTAAGATGTTGTTACAATATAAAAGCCTGTGTGATACAAGAGAGGTAATGATCTCTATCCTAAGATTTTAAGTTCAAATTAAGATAAATCAGGTTACAGCAGAGCAATTTGTGTTCATCCAAAAAGTCTTGTACCCATTTGGTACTCCCTCCGTCCTAAAATAAGTGTCTCAAATTGAGTCACTTATTTTGTGACGGAAGGAGTATTTGTTTTGAGATCATGGATGAACCCAGACATAAGCTGAATAATTGTTTTATCCGATGCTAATAACTAAGCACACAAATCATGTGGAGACGGATCAAACCAATATTACGCTAACTTCTGAAGAATAAGAGTTATAAGGTACCTATTTCAGAGAAGACATGTTTCATAAACAGGGCATGTATCTTTGCAGGTTAAGGCACATTACATCACACACGATGACATTCTTGTTGGTCTTGTAAACCTGATAAAGAAGCTCAAAATAAAGAGAATTGTCATCGGTTCAAGGTGAGATCTTAAATGAACGCATTCCCAAAAAAGAGCATTCCCTCTTGATATATGTTACTTGATGTAACATGTACACAATAAATGTATCAAGTTTCATGCATAAACCAGTAGAATCAAAAGTCTGAACTTCAACACCCCCTCTCACATGTGGCTCGATAAGGCCTAACATGGACAGAAAGAGTGCAAGCAATTTTTTATTTAAACTGCAAAAACTGAGACTTGAACACAAGACCTCTTGGCATTGATACCATAGTAAGTTCATGGACCAGCCGCTTTATCCAAAAGACCGAAGACCGAACTGATGGAGAGGAGGGGGGCACTCCCCCTCACTTCTAGGCTGCTCCAGGCCTTGGACGTGCGATCGATGTAGGCTGTAACTATTTCTTAATAGTGCGTTGTCCAGGCCTTGAATTCGAGTCTTGGCTCTGATGCCATATTAAGTTTCATGCACCAACCAGTAGAATCAAAAGCCTGAACTGATGGAGAAGGTTGGGCAATCCACGTATACTTCAACAAAATTAATAGTACCTTAGTGGATATAACTGTATAACACTGAAGCAAGTTATGCAGGAAAATGGCAAAGCAAGAGGAGCTTCGCAAATGCTGTCAGGTTTGGGTGGTGCTCAATGGAAAATACATGTCCACTAGGTATAGTTTGTCTTAAGTCCATAACTGCAGACATCTGGATCAAATCCAGTAATTACTTGATGGATGAGATCATTCCTAAGTGCAGTAATGATTATCTGAAACATACGGGAAGCATTGGAAATAGGGGGAGCTCTGATTTGTTAGCATCTATACATGAGCTGACTCAGCTGAGCGACGAATCTGATGGATACACAACACCACCAAGTGATTTTGTAAGTAACCTAGCATTACCCACTTTTTTATCCAAAAGAGCACTACACATATGCAAATAATAACTGTTTCAGTTTACAAGTTCATGACTATGGTTCAGAGTTTTGGTCCTAACTCGTGGTGTATTCTCTAGTATGTCTCATTTCAGGCAGATGATATCATCAGTGGGGATGGGGTTATTCAGATGGAGGGTGCTGATCAATCAGCAAAGGTGATAACTCATCTTCGTTTTGTTTTCAAGACAACTACTAAAACATGTGCATTCAGAAATTCTACCTGCTCACTCTTTAAGGTTGCCCACACATACAGAAACAATATCCAGGGTTTTGTACAATCCTTGCTCTCTCTTGCAAATATCCAGGGTTTTGTAATCCATGATGTACTATGCATTTGAGCTTAATGAAGATGGCACCTCGAGTGCCTTTTCCATTATATTTGAATTTGTTAGGAATGAACAACTAGTATTCCCTGAGGGCCAAAGGCCATTACATATACATGTGTGTGAAAGTGCAAAAAAGCCCCTTATACAATGGGGATGTACACAATGAACTATACACATCTAACACCCCCCCCCCTCAAACTCAGGGTGGATCAACAACACTGAGTTTGGAGAGGAAAAACCCATGCTGCGCTCGAGTCTGTGCCTTCGTGAAGAAGTCAGCCAACTGTAACTCAGAGGGCACATAGTGAAGAGCGAGAGTCTGATCCTGCACAGCAGCACGCACAAAGTGGGCATCCACACCGATGTGCTTGGTGAGCTCATGCTTCACCGGGTCACGCGCAATACTGATAGCACCGGTACTGTCGGACAGTAGAGGAGTGGAGGTAGGAGCAGACACACCAAAGTCCTCAAGTAACCACCGTAACCAGATCACCTCAGCCGTCAACATAGCCATGGCTCGCAACTCAGCCTCTGTACTCGAGCGAGAAACTGCAGTCTGCTTCTTTGTCTTCCAGGCAATAAGAGAGCCACCAAGAAAGACACAATAAGCAGACAGCGAGCGTCGATCCGAGGGATCACTAGCCCAGGTAGCATCAAGAGTAGGCCTGGAGCTCAAGAGAGCTGGAGCGGGGAAAGAAAAGGCGCTGAGAGATCGTGCCACGAAGATATCGTAGAACACGGAGGAGATGACTATAGTGGACAGAGGTGGGGGCTGAAACAAACTGACTCAGGATGTGGACAGGATAGGAGATGTCAGGACGCGTAACAGCAAGATAGACAAGACTGCCAACAAGATGACGATAGCGAGTGGGATTAGAAAGAGGAGCACCATCGGTGGCATGAAGCTGAACGTTGAGCTCCATAGGAGTCACAACCGTGCGCTCATCACCGAGAGCAGCGCGAGCAAGAAGATCCTGAATATATTTTTCTTGGGAGATGTAGAAGCCATCAGAGGTCGAGGAGATCTCAATCCCAAGAAAATAGCGAAGTGGACCAAGATCAGTCATAAGAAACTGGTCGCGAAGGCGAGCCTTAACAAAGGCGATGTAGTCAGTGTCGTCACCAGTGATGATCATGTCATCAACATAGAGAAGGAGAAGAGTCCGACCACGAGGAGACGTGTGAACAAACAGCGCGGGATCATGGTCACTGGGCAAGAAACCAGCGGCGGTCACCACAGAGGCGAAGCGCTCAAACCAGGCGCGAGGGGCCTGTTTGAGACCATATAGAGAGCGGCGAAGTCTACAGACCATACCATCAGGAGCATAGTACCCCTGTGGTGGCTGCATATAAACCTCCTCACGCAACTCACCGTTGAGAAAAGCGTTCTGAACATCAAGTTGAGAGATAGACCACTGACGAACAGAAGCTACAGCAAGAAGAGTGCGAACAGTGGTCATGTGGGCCACAGGAGCGAATGTCTCATCATAATCGCGTCCCTGCTCCTGTTGGAAACCACGGGCTACAAGACGAGCTTTGTAGCGCTCAAGAGAACCATCGGAGCGAGTCTTAACCTTGTAGACCCACTTGCAGGTGATGGGACGAACGCCAGAAGGGAGAGGAACCAGATCCCAAGTGCCAGAGCGCTCAAGGGCAGCAAGCTCTTCGGCCCTCGCAAGCTGCCACTCAGGCTGAGTCATGGCAGTCCGATAGGAAGTGGGCTCAGCAATGACAGAGAGACCATACCGATCAGGGGAGTAGCGATCAGGTGGGGGGCGAGGCCGAGCACGGAGATTATGAACCGGGGGAGATGTGGAGGGAGGAGCACCAGAGGTGGAAGGCTCATCAGGGGAGACATCCTCAGTATGAGGGCGACGAGTATAGTGGAGAGGAAACGGTGAGAGAGGGCGACAGACTGAAAATGATGGTGGAGAGGTGGAGGAGGAGGATGGAGAGGATGGGGTCGATGGTGAGGGAGAGGATGGGGTCGATGGTGAGGGAGAGGGGAGGAGAGGTGCCAGAGGAAGAGGTGACACAGGAGGCACGTAGTGGAGTGTATCGGGAAGGAGAAGGAAAGCAAGGTCATCGACAGAGAAACTCGAGGAAGAAGAACGTGGGTAGTAGGAACGAGACTCATCAAAGGTCACATCACGCGAGATGCGCAAGCGACGACCTACATGATCCCAACATCGATAGCCCTTGTGCTCATCGCTGTAGCCAAGGAAGACACACTCAACCGACTGAGCAGTCAGTTTGGTGCGTTCTCGGGGGGCAAGAAGAACATAGCACACACATCCAAACATACGAAGAGCAGAGTAGTCGGGAGAGCGACCAGTGAGACACTCCAGAGGAATACCACCCTGAAGAGCAGTCGATGGCTGAATGTTGATGAGATAGGTGGATGCGGAAACAGCCTCAGCCCAAAAATGGGGTGGAAGGGAAGCAGCAATCATTAGCGCACGAGCCGTCTCAAGCAAATGACGATGCTTGCGTTCGGCAACGCCATTCTGAGCATGAGCCCTAGGACATGAGAACTGGGCAAGAGTACCCTGGTCCGCTAGAAAACCACGCAACAGCTGAGAGATATATTCCCCAACAGAGTCAGCATGAAAAGTACGAATGGACGTGGCAAACTGGGTGTGAACCATGGCAGCAAAACGTTTGTATATAGAGAGAACCTCGCTACGAGATTTCATGAAGTAGAGCCAAGTGTAGCGAGAGAAATCATCAATAAACAAAACATAGTAGCGATGACCACCTTTCGAATCAAAGGGAGCAGGACCCCAGACATCAGAATGAACTAAGTCAAACGGATGCT
This sequence comes from Triticum dicoccoides, assembly GCF_002162155.2. Taxonomy (NCBI): domain Eukaryota; kingdom Viridiplantae; phylum Streptophyta; class Magnoliopsida; order Poales; family Poaceae; genus Triticum; species Triticum dicoccoides. The sequence goes on along the minus strand of NC_041391.1, from coordinate 645,226,490 downwards.
GAGATACTGACTCACTAGTAGGATAAGGTAACTGAGTCTGTTTGCCAAGTCTGCAACCATTACAATGTAAGGAGACATCTCCAGATACAGACCCTAAGAGGCCCTGACGCACTAACGAAGATAAACGAGAGCCACAGATGTGACCAAGTCGATGATGCCACTGCTGGAAGGACGCAGACGAAGAGGCAGCAAGAGCACGGGAGCTGGCAGAGGTGGTGGCAGCGGAAGGAACACAAAGCCAGTCAACCTCCCAAAGGCCCTCTGACTCACGGCGCCGGGGGCCAGCACCAACCAAAGCTTTGGTGCGACGATCCTGAATGGAGCAAGAGTCGGTGTCAAGAATGACACGACAACCAGAATCAGTAAGTTGGGCAGCAGAAAAAAGATTCATGGTAAGGCGAGGAACATGTGAAACACTCGGAACAGAAAAAGATGGAGTGGAAAGAATGCCACGACTAGCAACAGGAAGAGGTGTGCCATCAGTAGTAAGAACATTGACAGGCAAATCAAGAGGTCGGAGAGAAGACAACACAGAGGAATCAGAAGACATGTGGAAGGAGGCTCCAGAATCCAAAACCCACGAAGATGTACCTGACTGTGTAGATGCCTGCGGTGGTGGAGAAGGGGCTGCAGTCACAGCAGCAGCTGAACCAGTCGACGTAGAGCCTGAGGAAGCAAGGAGGCGCTTGAGGCGAACAATGTCCTGGTCAGTGAGTGACGGAGTCGAGGAAGACACGGGAGTCCCGCTGGAGGAGGAGCGCCTCTGATCTCGCTTCTTTTGGCGACAGTCAGACTCTGGGTGACCTGACCGGGAGCAGTAACCACAGACGATGTCGCGGCGCGACGTGCCCTTCTTAGCATAAGGAGGACGGCTCACCCCCCCTGGAGGAGTAGGCAGGAGCGGCGGAGCAGTGAGGCGAGCAGACGCCACAGGGGCACGAGCAGCCAAGACTGACGGAACCAGAAGCAACCCAGCAGAGCGAAGGCGGGTCTCCTCAGCCCGAAGCTCAGCAAGTATCTCTGAGATAGGAACACGACCAAGAGCAAGCAAGTGAGCACGTCGAGGCTCAAACTCCGACCGGAGACGAGATAAAAACTCATGGACCCGCTGAAACTCCAGATCAGACCGAGTAGTCTGACAGCAACGACAGGTTCCACAAACAACTGTCCGAAGAGAGTCAAGCTGGCGCTAGATGGCAGAGCACTGTGAATAGAACTCATCAACAGAGGAATCACCTTGCTGGAGTGCGTGCTCCTGGCGCACCACAGATAGGTAGAGAGCATCACCAGAGGGCTGATAGCGCTGACAGAGATAAGACCACATCGCTGCAACTGTGCCAAGTCACATGAACTCGGAAGCAAACTGAGGGAGGACACTCGCGGTGAGCACAGCAGCGGCTCAAGCATCATCATTGCACCACTGAGTGTAAGCAGACAAATCATCCCGGTACACAGAGAGAGCATCAGAATAAGCGGATACCTGCTGATCATAAGCATCAACCGCATCATCATCCAGAGCCTTGGCAGCATCACGGTCAGCCTGAGAAGCATCAGCAGCAAGGACCGGGGGCACGGGTGGGATTGGTGCCACGGGCGCCACCGGGCATGGCGGACAGGAGACCTCGCCAAAGAGAACACCCCACAGAAGGAGGCCACGCATATGGATGCGCATGAAGCCCACAAACTCAGCATAGTTGGTGCCATCGAAGATCACCGAGCACCGAGGGACCGCGACATAGCCTGAAGAGGACATGAGGAAGTCACTCTGCTGCTGTTGTCCGCGTTTTTTTTTTGGTCAACTGGCCCTCAACCCGATCTGGATCGAGGCAAACGCCCGAACGGATCAAGCGCACCCAGAGAGGCAGGAGGCTCGATCTGAAGCGAGCATGACTAGAGGGGCGACCAGAAGGAGTCCCGGTGGCCGGACCAGGGGGCGGCAGCGGCCGGGCCTGGGGGCGGCGGTGGCCGGACCAGGGGGCGGCGGGGGCCGGACCAGGGGGTGGCGGCGGCCGGACCTGGGGGCAGCGGTGGCCGGACCTGGGGGCAGCGGGAGCAGCCGGACCTGGCGGCAGCGGCGACCAGACGAGGCGGCTTCAACACAGCAGCGGCAGCTGCCGAACGGGGTGACAGCGACGGCCGACAAAAGCGGGAATGGAGAGGAGACAAGCGGGGGAAGTAGCAGCGAGCAAGACCAGCCTCGGGCTGCAACGGGAGCGGGGGGAAGTGGCGAGCAACGACGGCGGCAGCCAGAGATCGAGTAGAGGAGCACGGAGTTGCAGCGTGCGGGGGAGCAAGGGGAACCTAAGCATCTGATACCATGTTAGGAATGAACAACTAGTATTCCCTGAGGGCCAAAGGCCATTACATATACATGTGTGTGAAAGTGCAGAAAAGCCCCTTATACAATGGGGATGTACACAATGAACTATACACATCTAACAGAATTCACTCTGTGCTTAAGCATGTTTGACCAAAATTATATTTACCACTGCTGCCACATAGACAGGTTGATGAACTGTATCTAGTAAAAAAGAACAAGTGCTACCTATGACTTTTGAAATGTGCAATTTGCGTAAATAACATTAAGTTTTGCTCCATTCACGTATGATGTGCAGGAAGCTGAACAAGGCGTCGAGGAATCAAATGCTTATGAGGAGGTCGAGATTTTTTCCGAAGAGGGTGCTGATAAATCTGATGAGATACAGAGTGCCAGAAATATTTCTGAAGAGGCTGCAAAATTGATGGTAAAAGTCACATGATGCAACTTTTGTTACAGTCCATTCCTTTTGAGATCGGACACAGTAGAGCTTGGACGGAAAACATGCCTAGGTGAAGGTAAGCTAGAAAATAATAAAACATTCAAAATGAAATTAACACCGATGAAGATAAGCTAGAGACATTGTGCTTCAGGAACAGAAAAATAGGAGATAGAAAATCATAAGACACAAGGTGTATATCACGCAACATTGGTACACCATTAAATCTCTTCTTGATTACTTCTTCAGTATGTAGCTTTTTGTTTTGTACAGGAAGAAATGAGAAACTCCAAAGGAAATTAAAAGATCTGCAAGATGAGGGCTATAATCATGAACAAAGCATCTTGTCACCCAGAAAAGGGAGTGCTTTGCTGAGGGAGAGAACCTTATTGAAAAATAGATACCCGAAGCTGCATATTCCAGATCACATTTCGGAGTTCCCCATGTCGCGTATTGAGAAAGCGACCAATAACTTCCACTCAAAAAATCTCATAGGAGAAGGAGGCTATGGCCCAGTGTACAAAGGAAAACTAGGTGGTGTCATAGTGGCTATCAAGATGTTGGGACCCCACGGTAAACCCCATGGTAAACAAGGTTTCCCAGAGTTTCAGCAGGAGGTAAATATAATAAACATTCTATCAGGTCATTCATTTAACTATCTGAGTATGCACACAACATAGCATAAGATTAACTATAAGAAGAAGCAAACTTAATACAGAGCAATAAGCAAGTAGTCCACCCTCAAAAAAGCAAGTAGTTCTATCTGAACTGTAGTATGATCCCTGTTTCTTCACTTCTTTTATGAGAACTGTTTCCTCCTTATATATAAAAGAACCCGCAGAAGTAGATAACATACTTGCATACCTGACTACTTGGAGAGGCATCTCCTGAATCGTGTTTGGAACTCTCCAGGTTGTGGTACTGAGCAGAACCGAGCACCCACACATCGTGAGGCTGATTGGCGTGTGCCAGGAATCATGCATCCTCATTTACGAGCACCTCCCGAATGGCACGCTCATGGATGGGCTCTCCAAGGGGCTACCATGGAAGGACCGCATCAGGATCCTCGCCGAACAGCGTTCCGCTCTAGCGCACCTCCACTCCAGCTTCCCCCACGCTATCATCCACGCGGACCTGAAGCTGACGAACATCCTTCTCGACGCCGGGAATGTGAGCCGGCTAGGGGACTTTGGAACGGCGCGCATTGTGCAGATGAAGCCCCTGGAGGAGGACACAGTCTGCCGGCGGACGAACCCGATGGGCACGATGGGGTACATGGACCCCATCTTCTTCATGACTGGCGAGCTCACCACAGAGTCGGACGTCTACGCGTTCGGCGTGGTGATCCTGCAGGTGCTCACGGGGCTGCTTGACCTCAACATCGTCGAGCAGGTACAGGAGGCGCTCAGGAGGGACGCGGTGCACGGCCTGCTGGACGCATCTGCCGGCAGCTGGCCAGAGGTGCAGGCTGAGCGGCTCCTTCGGCTGGCGCTGAAGTGCTGTAACCTGGAGCGGAAGCAGCGACCGACCTTTACGTCCGACACCGACTGGAGACCGCTGGACATCCTGCGGACCATGGCGACCGCAAGTAAGTCCCGGAAATGGAGTCGTGGAAAGTGAAGAACTGTGCCAACGCCGCAACGCATAGGCAACTTGCTGCAAAATGCCAATAGATAGATAGTAGCATTTCTCTTGTGAACCTGCACTATACATGGGTTTAGTTTGTGATGCTATAGCCTTTTTCTTGTGAATGTACATTAATTAACTAGAACATGATGTATCATAGAACAGAACAGTTCATCCCTCTCATTGTAAATTTTTTATCACGTCAATGTAGTGGCAAAACCATAGATAAATGTGCATGGCAAATTATTTAAGCCCCCACAAACATCTCAGGATCCAATGACCCACATGAGCAATATGTAATAGTGTAATGTTTTTCTTTTATTTGTGAGCCTGCTGCTACTATAACTAAAGCATCACAAACTAAACCAAGTAGTAGTATAACAATCAGATCAATGGGCCGAAAGGGGCTTTCACCCCCAATTTCATCCTGATTGGCACTCCCCCCTAATCAAAATATAAGACATTTTTTTACACTCCCTTTGTATCAAAAAAAACATCTTATATTTTGATACAGAGGGAGTAATAAGCAGCACAAGCACCCACACAGAGCAATGGACCGGATCAAGTAATGCGTGGAGCGCAAATCGCTTGCGGGTAATCTAATAAGTTTCAAACTGACAGTGAAGCTCAATTCTTCAATCACAGCTCTGGTCGGTGACAGATTGTGCTCAGTCATCATCTCTAGGCAGTAGGCACCACTTGAGAACCAGTGTAATCGGATTGCCCGTCCATCTATCGAATGCAGTGCAAGGCAAGGCGGACAAGCATCCACATTCTGAGCCAACCTGAAACTCCATGTCTAATTGTCTATCCTTGCCATGATCAAACACAAATCGATCGACACACAAAGAGGGGGGAGGCGGGGCTGGGTCGGTAGAGAAACGCCATTACCTACCTGGCTGACCTTCTGTCACCTCCTCTCCGGGATCCATCGCCGCCGCCGCCGCCGCCGTAGTAGAAAGGGGAACGCCGCCGCGCTTTCCGACAGTCGGCCAGCCCGCTGGGTGTCGACTCTGAGATGGGCTAGGCCGCCATGTGCACTTGTTATGTACTTTGGGCTTTTATAACTAACTTACGGCCTTCACTAAACGGATTAACTTGTGGGCCTTTTGTATCTCTTCTTTCTCTTTTTTAAGGTTTGTATGTAGTTGTCCTACAAAACAACTCCAGTTCACCTAAAAAAAAACTCCAGTTTCATGGAGCTCCTAACCGGGGGAGCAACTATATAGTGAGTACTCCTTGCGAGAGCCCCGCACGGGTCATTTTTTGTGAAATGAGAGCGCGCCACTTGGCGCATTCTCAGCAGTCGCCATGCGTCGTGTGCTGGACGCTCCCTTGAAATATTTTTTCTATTTTTTTTGTGTGCATATTTTCGGGTTTTAGATGATGTTCTCGGAACATGCACACATATCACCTCATCAATGGACCTCAACAAACATTCATGGACATTTTTTTCATTATATTATGCTACTTACATTCATAAACATTTGTCAAATATACACAAATGCAATATATATGTAACATGTATGTTAGTTTTAGTTTATATATCGGTATTTGTAAATTCCGAACGTTTGGTATTAGGGAATAGATCCGAACGATCTGATTGTCCTTCGATCCTGATACCCCGCGCGATAATTTCTCGCTCGCTCGCAGGAAATCACAGAGAAAAAGTGCACCTGTAGGGAGTCGAACACAGAAGCTATTGCATGGCAACAACAAACATTCATGGACATTTTTTTCATTATATTATGCAACTTACATTCATAAACATTTGTCAAATATACACAAATGCAATATATATGTAACATGTATGTTAGTTTTAGTTTATATATCGGTATTTGTAAATTCTGAATGTTTCGTATTAGGGAATAGATCCGAACGATCTGATTGTCCTTCGATCCTGATACCCCGCGCGATAATTTCTCGCTCGCTCGCAGGAAATCACAGAGAAAAAGTATAGGGAGTCGAACACAGAAGCTATTGCATGGCAAAACCAGAGCACTGCCACCTGGCCTAAACCTGCTTTTGTGTTTTAGCTACAGGTTAGCTATTATTTATACTTTAATCCACTAGTGCAGAACCGGCCTTTAGTGCCGGTTCACCAATCGGCACTAAAGAGTGGGGACTAAACCCCCCCCCCCTTTAGTACCGGTTCGTCACGAACCGGCGCTAAAGTGCAAACACGTGGCACGAGTCAGGCCGGATGCGTGTAGGATATTAGTACCGGTTGGTAACCCCAATCGGTACTAAATGTTTGGGTGTTTTTTTAATTTTTGCTTTAATTTTATTTTTTTAATTTGGCTTTATTTTCCATTTAATTCTTTTTTGTTTGCTGGCATTTCACGATACTACAAATTGTACACGTTGTGCATATATAAATAGATTTTCTCGTACGTACACACACACACACACACACACATATATATATATATATATATATATATATATATATAATAAATTATCGATATCGAATGTCTCACAGCCAACACCATTAACTATTCACACATATACACATGTATATACATATACAATTTCTCCTACATGTTGCCTTGGTGCCTTCAGAGCACGATGACAAGTGATTCATGGGGCGGTAGCGGGTAATAGTATTCTTCTTTGGGATCTATGACCTAGTCGAGTAAAAACCCGACTATTTCCTCTTGAAGTGCTAGTATGCGATCCGCTGGTAGGAGCTTATCCCGCACCTCTGAACTGTTAAGAAGGAGATCAATATGTATGTGTATTAGTTGTGTGACTAGATATCGATAATGGTGTGAATAATATTCTGACAAACGTATCCAGTCCTGTCTATCAGATCTGCTCCTTTCGGACACCATCATGCGAATGTTCTCGCAAACGTAGAATGCACACAGATTATTCTCCGACGCCTGCTTCAGGGCCTTTACGAGAATGGAATTGAATCAGAAAATGATTAATCAAACATGATAATTAATTAATGATATTGAAACAAGAATTAAAGAGATGGTAGCTAGCTAGCAGTACTTAATTACTTACCTTTGGTCGATGCCAAAACAACTTTTTTGCCCATTTGACTGGAGTCACCTTGATGAACTTTGCCCATGCCCTGCCCGTCGGCAAAGAAAATTAATGAAGGGGTTATTAAATAGTTCATATCAGGAAATGACGAACTAATATAGGCCGAGATATAGTTAATAATGATTGAAATTACCTGTTGACTATCCCCTTCACGATGGTGTGGTCTTTATCTTCTTTAAGTAGTGAGTCCAGTAATTCAATTCTTCCTTCCTCAACTTTAATGTCTAACAAGATTCAGTGCCAACTGCATGCGCACATGTTTGCATGTCTTAATTAAGCCAGCAAAGAAAAACAGAATTTGTAGTACCAAGACAGTGTGACTCACGGGAAGTTGTAAGAAAGTAGTATATCTTCATTGGTATTGAGGCGCTTCAAGAACTCTAGCATGTTTTTCTCTACATTTGCTTGATAAACTGGAAGCTTCCATATGTACTCATTAATGGTATTTGGGTCAATGAACTCAATGCCATAGCGTCCAGATTTTTTCATTTCATACATCTTCATCCTGCATATAATACCACAGAAAAGAATATAGTGAGGATAATTACATGTAATAATTGATCAAAATTATCACTACATAACTAGCTTGAGGCTTAAATTACTGAAAGAAATCACTTACAGACAATAGCAACTGACGATAGACTTGTCGAGTGCGTCTTGATTGTATAACTGAAATAGTTCTGAATACTCAATGGCCAGAGCTTTCTCATGGTAATAATGCTCATGATTGACATTCACCATGAGGGACTCTCGATTGGAAATCTTGGTAATGTTCATGTACCATTGATGCAATTCATATATTCTCGTTGGGAGGTCCTTGACCTTGTCTGGATGGACCAAAGGTTGGCCCCGGACATATTTCCGCTTTATTTTTGATTCTCTAAGCGGAGACATGGGCTCGATTTCAAGGAGTTGTCCAACAGAGATCTTGAGCATTTCAGCCTGCATTATATGCTCCTCCGTTATTACCACATCGCCCTGCTGGGGAACGCTAATGGTTTACCCACAATAATATTTGGCGCGCGTACTCCTCTCATGTGTTGTTGGCATAACAAGCGGGGGGATCGCTTGCGCCGCCTGTTCTCCCAGTTGGGAAATGGTTTTCCCGCATTTTTTATCAGCTGCTTGTTGGCTCGAGCTCGAGCTCGCTTCCTTCTGTAGCCGTGCTCGATGTAGCTTTTTGATTTGACGCTCATAGTCTGAGTCAACAGGCTTGGGAGCTGGTGCTCTAACCATACGAATGAAGTGGTCAATCGTTTTCTCAGGCACTTTCTCCTTTGGTGGCGGTGCAGGTTTCGGTCCAAAATGGGCGTCCACTTGGGCCTGCACTATGGTTGCGTTTTGCTCCTCGGTCATGCCGTAAGGCCTCTGAGGAAGAGGAGCGAGGCTTGGACCATATTTATATCGCTTGTCTCCGCCTGTACTTCCTGTACTACATCAACTCGTACCGCTACGCACCATAGCTGCGGCATGTCTCTTCTGTGATTGCTGAGACGGCGGAGACGGCTGACGTGGCTGACGCTGTGCCGGACTTGAAGCAGGAGCAGTGGCCTGACGCTGTGCGGGGCATGAAGGAGGAGGAGTCTGCTCAAGCGTTCGGGGACTTGGAGGAGGTGGCGGACTTCGAGGAGGAGTCAGCTCACGCGTTCGTGGACTTGGAGGAGCGGGAGTCTGTTGACTCGGTGGCGGACTTCGAGGAGGAGTCGGCTCACACGTTCGTGGACTTGGAGGAGCGGGAGTCTGCTGACTCGGTGGCGAACTTCGAGGAGGAGTCGGCAGACGACGCGGTGTCGGTGGACTTGGAAAGATGATGCAATCCTTTCTCCATAGGATGATATGATGTACGGCCTCTCCCAGTGTGCTAGTATCGAATATGGCTCCACCACTTCATCAACCATGACACGAGCATAGCCCTCTGGAATCGGGATGCAATGGAAGGTTGCTTCAAGGGTAATTGTGAAAGCAACGCCGTCCGCCACCTTCATGGATATGTTCTTCATTTTGGAGTGTAGCTCACAGTCAGTGTTCTCTATGATGTCATCCACAGGGTGGTATGTATCCAGCAGTGTGTCGCCCGGAGCAGAACCAACGCTGCTTCTCGGCATGGATGGAACGGTGCTATTCAATGATGGACGATCATCCGCTTGCTGATGCCGCTGTTGAGACCCCCTTTCCTGGCTAAATGAGTCGATCTGTTGCTGCTACTGCTGCTGGAATTTGAGTGCCAAGTCTGCGTGCCTTGCTTCTAGGCCTTCAAGGCATTCTGCGTCCTGCTTCCTCTGCTCCTCCTCCAGCTTCCTCTTCTTCTCCTCCTCCATCTTATTTCTTGCACGGGACTTGTAGTCGTTGTTCCAGTCCGAAAAGCCCTCATACCAGGGAATAACGCCCTTGCCTCGTGTTCTTCCCGGGTGTTCAGGATTTCCCAGGGCGCGCGTAAGCTCGTCGTTCTCTCTGTTGGACGTGAACACCCCCGTTTGAGCTTCTTCTATTGCGTCAAGTATCTTTTGTTAGGCTCCTTTTAGACTTGCCTTATGTGAAACCAGGCCTGTCTCCGGGTCCAACGCCCCCCCATGCGCATAGAACCAAGTTCTGCACCTGGGGGGCCAGCTCCTAGTAATTGGAGTGACCCCTGCATCCTCCATCTCTTGCTCGGACTTATCCCACTTAGGCATTGCCACCGCGTAGCCACCTGGACCCAGCCTATGGAACTGCGTCTTTTTTGCGGCATTGGCCTTGTTTTTTATCGACCGTTCCTTAGATAATTCTGAATCCTTGAATTTCACGAAATCGTCCTAGTGTTCTCTTTGCTTCTCCAGTGTTCCCGTGAATTCTGGAGTCTTCCTTTTTGCAGCGAGGAAGTTGGCCCATACAGTTTTCTTGTGGGTGTTGAATGTAATTGCCATCTTCTTAAGAGCAGCGCCCTTGACTTTCTCCACATCTGCTTCAGTGAAATGATCTGGTAGGGTGAAATGTTCCATCAAAGATTCCCAAAGGTCTTTTTTGGCTCTGTCGTCGACCCAAGTAACATCTGGGCGCTTAGTCTTTGGCTCTTTCCATTCTTGAATGGAGATCGGGAGTTTGTCCTTCACAAGAACTCCGCACTGACGAGTCCACTTGTTTGCAATGTTCTTAGGCGTCAGGGGTTCACCACTAGGTTTGACGGATTCGATGTTGTACTTTACACCATCCTTCAACAATCTATCCGGGCCTCGCTTTGTCTTGCTGTCTATAGAAGCAGATTTGCTCCATCCGGAGGGCTGAAAGAAGGAAGATCGATTCGTTCATATATCTCAAAATAAAAAAACATGTGATGATCACCAGATGCCTGATATACCTCGCCGGTAGTCTTTGTTATTTGAAGATCAGCATTCTCTGTGTCATCATAAACATTGTTTGTGTCATCATAATAAGAATCATAGTTCATGACTTCATCAGCTCGGTCGTCGAGATCGAATATCTTTTCATCACCCTCTTCGGTATTGTTTAGATATTGGGAGCCGTCATCTACTTCATTCAGATCATCTAGCCTGCCAGGGTTGCGTATGATGTCGAACAATTCCTCTTCTCTGTCTCTGCCGGTATTGTCCGCCATAGCTTTTACTTAACTAATACCGAAGGAATATAGAACAATTTAGTATTCAAATTACAATGCATGGATGCAATCAATAAGGAAAAACTGAATCATATAGTACATAATATATATGCATCGTCTCGATTAATATATAATCTCGAATACATCATCGTCTCGAATAATATATATAATCTCGAATACATCGTCTCGAATATTATATATCGAATACATCACTGGCTAGGTACCTAATAAAGATCGAGTACTACAGAAGAATCTAGGGCGCCACTCACGGTTCCTGGGGCGCGGGCGGTGGACACCCAAAGAGAAGGAACCATCACAGGATCATATCTCCAGTCATCTGCCCAAAGAACCTGCCAAGTAGTGGAGAACCTGACGTCGTCCATAGCAGCCATGTAGCGATGGACGTGCTCGTCTTCCTCCCTAACACGGTGACGCACCACCTCCGGCGGGGCCGGCTACCTCTGCACCGAATGTGGCCCACGTGAACGCCACCAAAGGAGATCAGGGTCGACGACGGGACCCGAGGCCGGGTTCCTCACCAAGCGGCGCGCCCCTCCAGGTAGCACCTCCCAGTGCTAGCCTGGCGAAGCCCAGTCCCGGACATGGGTCCTCTGAAGCATGACGTCGTCACGAACGGGTCGACGGGGAGGATGCGGGCCGGGCATATCGTCGAAAACAAATACTATATGCCCGCAAAAAGTAACATTAATCTAACATTCTATATATGCAAATTCTAACAATTTGACATTAATCTAATTCATCTAACTAAAACTAATTCTAAAATTTCTAACATTTCTGATTATATAACTAACATTTCTAATATTTCTATAACTAAAAAACAGAAAAATTGCTAACATTTCTATAAATATTTCTATAACTAAAAAATATTTCTATATAACTAACAATTCTAGAAATATTTCTATAACTACAAAACAGAACAATTTCTAACATTTCTATAACTAAAAAATAGAAAAAAAAATCTATAACTAAAATTCTATAATGTGTGTGTGTGCGTAGTGTGTGCGTGTGAACATGGCGGCCGGGGTGAGCTCACC
>NC_041391.1:645211678-645214344 GCF_002162155.2 Triticum dicoccoides | reverse complement strand
GACAGGGCGGGGGGACGGGGCGGCGACAACGGGACGGGGCGGGGCACGGCGACGGGGACGACGGGGACGGGGACGGCCGGGATGGCGACGTCGACGGGGACGGCGACGAGGGGCGGGGACGGCCGGGGTCGGCGACGAGGGGCGGGGGCGGCAACGTTGACGGGGACGGCATCAATCAGGGCAGGGCGGCGCGACGGAGGAAAGAAACAGAGAGGAAAGTTAAATTTTTTCAACTGTTCTATATATAGGATGGACCTTTAGTACCGGTTGGTGCCACCAACCGGTATTAAAGGTCTGTTTTGGCCAGGCCAAGCGGCGGGAAGCGCACCCCCTTTAGTACCGGGTGGTGGAACCAACCGGTACTAAAGACCCCTCTTTAGTACCGGTTGCAGCCACCACCCGGTACTAAAGGGGGTGCGCTGGCGTAGTGTGGTGCGACAAGTTTAGTCCCACCTTGCTAGTCGAGGGGCTACCGCACTGGTTTATAAGCCCCAGTGCGGTAGCTTTCTCGAGCTCCTCTCCTAAGCAGGCCTACTGGGCCTACCTGTTCAGTGCTGCCCTGTGGGCCTATTGGGCATTTGCGGGCCTGCATCCTGGCCGAACGGAAGGTTGTGTTTCTAGTCGTATGCAGGCCGCTTTGGCCCAGTAGGCGGGCTTTTTTATTTTCTTAATTTTTTTTGCTTTATTTATTTTTGAGTTGTTTTTTTGCTGTATTTAGAGTTTCTTTCTGAATATTTTTGCTTTAGGTACAAAAAATTACAAACTTTCCGTTAGTGCCGATAGTTTTCAAATTTGAATAGTTTAAATTTTGAATTATTTAAAATTTGTGTGAATCACTAGTTTGTGAATAACACATAACTACCCTAACTATTACAGAGATTCCCTCCTGGGTGTGAAACATAGAAGAAAGTGAAGATAGTGAATCCGATCACATCCCGGATCTTTGGGTGTGAAACTTTTTCTTCGCGTGTGTCCCTTTGCACCATAGCCATAGAAAATCTTGATCATTTACCTGGATGCTCGGGTCAATATTCACTGTGAATGGAGCAATTTCATCAAACTTTTCATAATCTTCTGACATGTTTGTCTTGTCATCCACTCCCACGATGTTTCTTTTTCCTGAAAGAACTATGTGACGCTTTGGCTCGTCGTATGATCCATTCGCTTCCTTATCTTTTCTTTTTCTCGGCCTGGTAGACATGTCTTTCACATAAAAAACCTGCGTCACATCATTGGCTAGGACGAATGGTTCTTTTGCATATGCAAGATCGGGACCAATGTAGATCTTCTGTGACAATACTGGTGCAATTGCATTGGCAAAGGAATCCAGATTTCACAAGAGGACCAAGCACATCAAGAGACGCTTCAATTCCATCCGGGACCAAGTCCAGGTGGGAGACATAGAGATTTGCAAGATACATACGGATCTGAATGTTGCAGACCCATTGACTAAGCCTCTCTCACGAGCAAAACATGATCAGCACCAAGACTCCATGGGTGTTAGAATCATTACTGTGTAATCTAGATTATTGACTCTAGTGCAAGTGGGAGACTAAAGGAAATATGCCCTAGAGGCAATAATAAAGTTATTATTTATTTCCTCATATCATGATAAATGTTTATTATTCATGCTATAATTGTATTAACCGGAAACATTATACATGTGTGAATACATATACCAACATAACATCGCTAGTATGCCTCTACTTGACTAGCTCATTAATCAAAGATGGTTATGTTTCCTAACCATAGACATGTGTTGTCATTTGATTAATGGGATCACATCATTAGTAGAATGATGTGATTGACATGAGCCATTCTGTTAGCCTAGCACTTGATCGTTTAGTATATTGCTATTGCTTTCTTCATGACTTATACATGTTCCTGTAACTATGAGATTATGCAACTCCCGTTTACCGGAGGAACACTTTGGGTGCTACCAAACGTCACAACGTAACTGGGTGATTATAAAGGAGTACTACAGGTGTCTCCGAAGGTACATGTTGGGTTGGCATATTTCGAGATTAGGTTTTGTCACTCTGATTGTCGGAGAGGTATCTCTGGGCCCTCTCGGTAATGCACATCACTATAAGCCTTGCAAGCAATGTAGCTAATGAGTTAGTTGCGGGATGATGTACTACGGAACGAGTAAAGAGACTTGCCGGTAACGAGATTGAACTAGGTATTGGATACCGACGATCGAATCTCGGGCAAGTAACATACCGATGACAAAGGGAACAACGTATGTTGTTATGCGGTTTGACCGATAAAGATCTTCGTAGAATATGTAGGAGCCAATATGAGCATCCAGGTTCCGCTATTGGTTATTGACCGAGAATAGTTCTAGGTCATGTCTACATAGTTCTCGAACCCGTAGGGTCCGCACGCTTAACGTTACGATGACCGTTTTATTATGAGTTTATAAGTTTTGATGTACCGAAGTTTGTTCAGAGTCCAGGATGTGATCACGGACATGACGAGGAGTCTCGAAATGGTCGAGACATAAAGATTGATATATTGGAAGCCTATGTTTGGACATCGAAAGTGTTCCGGGTGAAATCGGCATTTTACCGGAGTACCGGGAGGTTACCGGAACCCCCCGGTGACCTAATGGGCCTTAGTGGGCCTAGTGGAGGAAGAGGAGAAGGGGCCAAGGAGCAGCCGCG
>NC_041391.1:645205877-645211391 GCF_002162155.2 Triticum dicoccoides | reverse complement strand
CTACTCCCGGTGGGAGTAGGACTCCTCCGGCGCGCCTCCTCCTAGGGCCGGCCGCACCCCCCCTTGCTCCTTTATATACGGGGGCAGGGGGCACCCTAGACACACAAGTTGATCTACGGATCGTTCCTTAGCCGTGTGCGGTGCCCCCCTCCACCATATTCCACCTCGGTCATATCGTCGTGGAGTTTAGGCGAAGCCCTACGCCGGTAGAGCATCATCATTGTCACCACGCCGTCGTGCTGACGGAACTCATCCCCGACACTTTGCTGGATCGGAGTCTGGGGATCGTCATCGAGCTGAACGTGTGCTGAACTCGGAGGTGCCGTACGTTCGGTACTTCGATCGGTCGGATCGTGAAGAGGTACGACTACATCAACCGCGTTGTCATAACGCTTCTGCTTACGGTCTACGAGGGTACGTGGACAACACTCTCCCCTCTTGTTGCTATGCCATCACCATGATCTTGCGTGTATGTAGGAATTTTTTTGAAATTACTACGTTCCCCAACAATAACAACAACATCAAGAACAATCCATGATGACTCAAACATGTCATGGAAATAATGGGCACCGATTTCCTGTGCCGCTGACCTAAATGTGTTACCGGACGCATTCTCCTGAACAGCCTCGAGCCTTGGCTTGCCAGATACACCAATGACCAACACCTTCTCAGGCTCCCTTGCTAAGCAGGCACAGATTAGCGGCTTCATCTTTGCGCCCCTCTCCTTCAGTGCATCCATCAGGAAGAAACAGAACTTGGTAAGCGCCTACGGGTGGCATAGCTTAGCAGTGTCCACTGGATAATCAAGCTTCGCCCGCCGGAACTTCTTCGCACTCCGGATGAATCCACTCTTGGTGATGATTGAGCTTCCCTGCCTCAGTATCGCCATCTGTATCTCAATTGCAGATTGCATTCCATTTCGCAGCTGATCCACATTGCTCAGCGACAACGCAGAGCATGGAACCCAAAATTGCTCAGTAGCACGACACTCCTTTGAGTCCTTGGACTCGTCATTCAGGGATTCAAGCAAAGTTGTGACGCCATACACAACATCCACAGCAGGCACTCACGCATTAGAGGAAGAAGTAATGGAAGAAACACAAAAAATTAGATAGATATGCATGGATTTATCAATGGGCTTGCACCTGAACCAAAACAAATACACAGAAAACAGAGCATGGAAACACGCTGGCTCACTCTTCCAGCAGGCCAAATGCAAACAGGGAGCCGAGATCATTGCTGCATCCAAGGAATGACACGTTCCGAACAACAACGTACCTGAAACCGAATATGGGTTCAGGAGAAGACAAAGAGGATTGGATTAATGGCACTGATGCATATGAGGACAGGCTGGCTTAGCGTTGGGGATGGGTTGGTAGATAGTTTCGAAACAGTTTACACTACCTCATCATAAATAACCAATTTGCCAAATAAATAATAAGGTATAAACCAATACATCGTAGTATTGTGAGATAATTACCATATCAAGACAAGCATGTATATTGCCAAAGTGTGAGAGGTACCTGAGACAGGGTTTTCCTTCTTCACTGCATCCTTCCTTCCGCCACAAAGATTTCCCAAGATGAGAAGCAGTACCTACAAGAGACTGGCACAATTATGCAACTAATTTAACAATGGCTCATTGATATGGCAGATTCAAGCTACAAGAACCCTTCTTCACATGCAGTACACATTCAACAATCAAGCATGAGAAAATAATAAATATCCAACATAAATCTAATTTAAAGAGATTGTACAACAATTCACTCATAAAGTCATTACCAAACATGCATAAATACCACTGAGAAAAGAGCTACAGCTCATCTTCACATGCAGGACGTATTCTAGAAGTACATATCTAGCAATGATACAAGACCTCATTCTGTTTTTCAATGACATCAACGATCGTGAGATAAATTGTACACACCCAACAATAGTTCCTAAAATTTTGAGATACGCAAGATAACAGAACTCTTTCTAGCAAATTGAAAATTGAATAAATCAACACACTAAAAACAGATGCAAGGTTCCCCTTATTTTCACACTCATAAGGCTAATCTTTTCAACAATAAGTCAGCAAAAGAAGGAAATTAGGATCCTGATGTCCCAAGATCTGGAATCTACACAACTTCTTTTTCTGATGACCATGTTTGCGAGTTACCGCAGCAAAACGGATCAGCTGGCTTGGATAAAACGGAGAGGAGGAGGCTGCTGCTGCTATCACGTCAGATAAGGTGACGACGGCTTGCTGGATGTCTGACGGGAGACTTACCCAGATCTCGAGCAGGGTGCACGGGGTGCAGGCAACGTGTACAAGTGGCTGTGTTGGGGTGGGGTGGGGTGGCCTAGGGAGGTGGGATACGGCAGCGGACGGAGCTGCAGGCAAGCGACGGTGGCGATCGAAGGAGATAGAGATAGATAGGAGAAAGAGAGACCTGGACAGAGTGGGTAGATGGGGGCGGGGAGATGCCAGCTCCGTCCGTTGCGGGGGCGTCGTCGTCGCCGCCGAGGAGCACGGCGGCGAGCGCCCCGAGCGCCAGAGCGGTCTGGTCGACGGGGATCTGCAGCGCCTCCGCGAGCACCGCGGCACCCGCGCGCCCGGGCCCCGGCGCCACGAGCTTCGCCTTGAGCTGCGCTAGGGTTTGCGTGGAGGTCGGCCTCCAACGCGCCGTCTGCTGCGGGGGCGTCGTCGTCGCCGGGGAGCACGGCCGCGAGCGCCCCAAGCGCCAACGCGGCCTGGTGGGTGGGAGACGGGAGGGGAGGAGGCAAAGAGGCGGCGGCGCGAGGGGCGGGCAGGAGCTAGCTAGGGAAGAAGGATACGAAGGGCGACGAATGAGAGCACGCTGCCCTCCCCCACCCCATAGCCGCACGGGCGAACCGCCGCACGACACGCAAGCCCCCGACAGCGAATAGACCAAATTACCGTCGGCCGGGGCAGGATTTTACGTGCGGTGGCACGAGATCTTTCCCCCGCCGACACGCGCGACGGGGTGACCGGGCCGGAACCAAGCCACGGTCGCTGACCACGGAGGCCCACCCGCGAACGGACCCACACGCCAGCGACCCTAGAACAGTAAAAACGCAGTAAAAACGAGCGGGGGAGGCGTTGTAGGAAATTATTATTCATTCCAGCAGTAGATTTTTTTCGATCCGACGGCGCAGATTCCTCCAGATCTTGATCCAACGGAGGAAAACGCATCCAGAAATCGCATCCAACGGCCCAGAGTCACTGAGCTCTGAGGAGGCTGTGTGATCCATCCTTCTCTTATTTCTGGATAGGTGGTTCTGAGAAGAACTAAAGGTCCAACTGCACCGAACAAGAGCAAATGCAGCTTAGCTCAGCAAAATGGCCCCTGGAAATGTGGAAGTACCCTGAGGAAGCTTAGTAGAACTCATATTGTAGGACTGCATTTCCTAAAAAATAACAAAAGATAGAGCAACACAACCCATACAGGGAGATTAAGAAAATAGAAGGCTGTGAGAAGAACTAAAAGTCGAACATCACCGTAGACCAAAAGCAAATGTGGCTAAGCTCACCGGTGCGACCGTTGGAGACGTGAAGGTAAGCTGAGAAGCTCGACACGTCTCACATACACATGGAAAATTCAGTGCCACACTGCCACCCGCTTATGTACATAAACAAAATCTACAAACTCAACAAAAGACACTAACCAGGAAGAGAAGCATGCTGCAGTCGAGCGTTGCTGGAAGAACCCACATTCACGATAAAATCTGGTATAGGCAAGAAGAATGACGTCATTAGAAAGGCGTCCGCGGCTGCTTAATGGAGGATGCTCAGTCTTTTCGTCATCCATCTTTGATTGATTCGCCTCTGTGGATTTGGTGGCGTTCGGTGGTTTCGTTGAGGGTTTCCGTGCGACGTCATTTTGCGAGGTTTGTGGTTGTTGCATGTTATGTATGTTTGTTGGTTGATCGTGGTGTCATGGAGTTTCTTTCTTAACGAGTAGTCCGCATGTGGTCTATATATATCAGTTTTCCCTTAATTAACTGGACAATTCTTTTCTTCTTAATTAATCGATGAGGCAAATCTTTTGCCTCCATTTCGAAAAGAATAAGATAAAATCTGGCATATAGAACCACCCTCCGAAAAGAACTCGAGTATTTAAAACTCAAACCATCCTTGCCTCTCCTAAAAGAACACTTTGACAAAGTGTATATTCCGAATACTTATGTACCCATACATCTCACACGCACTGTGATAGAAGAAGTCCTAGACCGACTGATCGCCGTCGCCGCCGCTGGCGCCGGCCTGACTGAATGCATGACGGGGCTGTTGGACGTGCCTTGACGCGTGGCCGCAGTTGAGGAGTTTGTCCGGCCGCCCAGAACAATGTCTTGACGCGCGGCCACCATCTGTTTTTCTTCGCTTCGGGGTTACATAAGAGCATCTCCAGCCGTTCGGCCCCCCAGGGCGCCGAAAAAGAGTGGCCTGGGGACGAACCGGCGCTAGATTGGCCTCTGGGTTCGTTTCTTTCCAGCCACGCCCCCAGGTGAACTCCTATTTGGCGTGTGCACCCTTGCGCCACGTTCTCACTATGGGACGGCCCATACTGGGTTTTTTTTCACTGGTTGTGAAACTTCTCTGAACCGTTTTTCCTTGTATTTATTGTGTGGTTCTTTATTTCTTTTTTCTTTTTTTGTATTTTTGTTTTATCTACGTTTCTTTTTTCTTTTTCTTTTCCTTTTTTTGCTTCCTTTACTTTTTTCCAAGATCGTGAATATTTTTAGAAATCGTGAACATTCTTTGAATTCCGGGATATTTTTCATGAAATCATAAACATTTTTAAAATCAGTGAAACTTTTGTTTCGAAACTGTGAACATTTTTTGAATCATTGAACATTTACTTGAATTGTCGAGCCTGTTTTAAATAGATGGACATTTATTGTATTGATGAACAATTTTTGAATCGATGAACATCTTTTGAATCGGCGAACATTCTTTGAATCTATGAACAATTTTTCAATCTGCGAACATTTTTTTGCGTGACAAACATTTTTTTGAAATGCATGAACATTTTCAATCGGCGAATAAGTTTTGAATCAATGACCTTTTTGTAATTTATGATCATTTTTCTTATTTTTATGAACATTTTTTTAATTCACGAAAATTTTCTTCTAATTCATGGACATCTTTTTCAAAATCACAAACATTTTATTAATCCACGGAAGTTTTTTGATTTCTTGAAGATTTTTCAAAATTCATATTTTTAAAATTTGGAACTTTTTTAGTCCTACTTTGAAGAAGAAAATGGAAAAAGAGAAAGAAAAAATAGGTAAAAGCCAACAAAATTAAAAAAACAGGGGGTGACCCGCCGCGCTCATGGGGCGGCCCAATAGGGCACGCGAGGGGAAGGGGGGCTCATTGTCAGCGCGTCACGCACTGAATAGGAGCACCCGACATGCCCCCCCCCCCTCCGGATGTGGCTAAATAGGAGCGCTTCCAGAACGGACTTGTGCAACAGGCTGGCCACGTGCTTAGCACCGTCTCCGCAT
>NC_041391.1:645170070-645205595 GCF_002162155.2 Triticum dicoccoides | reverse complement strand
GCTGAGCAGTTGCGTCGTGGACGTCGGCATCGACGGCAGGGTCAGAGCTGGTCTTGGGATGCGGCAGCGAGTTTGGGGTCTGAAGCGTCCATCTATGTTGAAATTTTATGACCGGACAATCACCGGGCCGTCCGCCCGGGCATATAGTAGAGTTTGAGACCCTCGGATGTAGATACTCTCATGACAGCCAAGATAAGCTCGTCCTTTGTTTGGATGAGCTAGCTTTTGATCGACTCCGCCGCGTCCAGCTGCTCGTTTCTCTCTCATTCGACATGTATACTCCGTTTTCGTTTCCGTCAGGGACGCCCACCGTTGAGCTCAGTTGTATCGACTCAAATGGCAAAAGTTGCACTAGTTTACACTTGCATAGTAGATAACAGTACAAGTTTTACGTAATTGTTTTGCAAGTTTTCGATATATTCTTATTCTCACGTACAAGAATAGAAGCAAAAGTCATTATGATTTCAGTTTGTCTAATTCACATCTAGATGTTTTTTAAGTATGTCATATCTAAGCTCCCACAACTATATAATGCAGCAACAAAAAACAAAAGAAACTAGGACAAAAATATACACCATAAACAGAGTGAACATCAGCTTAAATGTAACATAATGTGTCCTAGACAGACCCTTATGATTTTTCATGTTATGCGTAAATGTATATATATTTCTGTGATTTCTTCTCTTTTTATGGTTAAACCACACCTGTAATTCCTTTTTCTGTAGAAATAATTTTTTCCTTGTTTTTGTCTTTGTTCATTTTTTTTATAACACCACTTCCTCAGAAAGAAACATGTTCTTCTCTCTTTATATTTTCATTCATTTGCTTTTTTAGGTAACGCCACTTCAAGAGTTCTAAAGCATTTGGACATGTTTTTTCTTATTTTTGTTTGTCACATTTCTTATTTAAAATATATTCCTTAGTTTAAAATATATTGCTTTTTGCCTTTTTTGGATTTCCCGGTCGATATTTATTCTTTTTTTATTTGTACCTTTTCAATTCTAGATTTTTCAGTTCACTATTTTGAATGGTCATTATTACATTGTCGAAATATCTATGTTATTTTAATTTTCATGTGATACATTGATCCTCAATGATTTTTGTTTAAATATAATATATTGGAATTATGGTCTAAATTCCCTCTTTTATCCTTCTTGAATTTTTATAACTATAGAGTAATATACGTGTCAAAGCAAAAGCAAAGCTTATATACTTGGTGATGGTTATGGAGACTGGATTTTCTAGCATGCACGGAAGGTCCCGTGCATGGTCTAGTTGGCACTCTTTGTAGAATACCTTATTCATACGTCTAGAACTATTCATCAACATTAAGGGCTTCTTTTACATGATTAGAAAACAAAGGAATTCAAAAAACACAGGAATTTGACGGGATTGTAGGTGCAAAACAGAGGATTACAAAATAGAGGAAAACTACAAGAATGGTCATTTGGATGGAACACAGGAAAAACACAGGAAAAGTGCCTCGATCCTACGCGAATCAGTGTAAAAAAGAGGTTATAGTGGATGTTGAAATTCCTATAGGATTGAGGTGTAGGAATGCATCCATAGGAATTTTGGAGGTGTGGTTCCTTTGATCCAAAGGGCTTCTTTAGGAAAAAATCCAATGGATTGGAATCCTCCAATATTCCTATGAAAATCCTTCAATCCAAAGAGGCCCTAAGTACATGGGCCCAGTAATGCAAATTAAATGTCATCCCCATGCGGAACCAGTCTATCCATACAAAAGCTAACATTTTCTTTTCTTGTGAGATATTAATTCATCAATTCCTAACGACATGCTCTTTAAAACAAGGCTAATATTGAATATATTTTAATTGAGTTTCAATTTCATCAGCATATTTCACTCATTTTTTAAAACTGATTTGACTCATTTTAAAAAGCATATTCTAGTCATTTAAAATAATCATTTATCTCAAAATGTTGACTTTACTCATTCCAAACAATGCTTTTATTCATTTGGAACAAACTAATTTTCCTTAATTCAGAAAAACGATTTCACTAATTTCAATAAAATAATTTCACTCAATTTTTATTTGTATTTCACTCATTAAGAATCATTTCAATAACTGATTTAATCATTAAAAATTTCTAAAGGTCAAAATTATAACGTGTTTAGAATCTATCCAAGGTTGATCTTGTTCTAAAGGTCTTGATGCGATGAGTTCAAATATATAAAAACTTCCAAAAAAGGAATTTTGGTTTCAAAGATAATAGATTTTGTAAAGGAAACTAAAAATGATGGATTTTGAGAGGAAGAGAGGAGATGCTGGCAGCCATGCATGTGTCATAGTTTGTGAGCAGAGAGAAAGAAACGCATGCATGGCATTAAGTGGACTGACATGATACAATGCTATATTAATGCGAACGGCATACTCTATACGTATACGCAAAGCATAGTTTGCATGCACTCGGATCTCCAGCGTAATCCAGCGATGGATGCATGCACTGGACCTCCCGTGCATGAGAGAATCGCTTTTCTCGATGGTTATGCAGTTTTTTCTATGTATAGTGTGTGGTCATGTACAAAGAAAAATATCTCTTTTTTTTTTTTGAACTTTTGATCGGTTGGGCTTAGATAGTAGCACTTCCTGTCAGCTGGGCGTTGATCGGGGTGAGTATTGGAATTGACTGGAACTTAAATCAGAACAATTAACTTCGTTGGATGTGAGTCAAACATTTCAAGGAACAATAGACTGAAACAAAGAAAATATTCAGGCACCTGAGCTGTTTGGTCATTTGCTTTATTTTAAAGCAGGGCGAAAGCCTGTTTCAAGAGCTGCTCCCAAACAAAATAGCTATGAAACGAAGAAGAGGACACTGTTCTGCTCCCTCCCTCACTAAATATAAGTCTTTTTATGTATTTTAATATAAACTACATACGCAGCGAAATGAGTGAATCTATACTTCAAACTACGTTTATGTACATCCCTATGTAGTTCAATACTGAAATCTCTAAGAATACTTATATTTAAAAACGGAGGGGGCATAAAACAAGAGAAGAAGATACTTCTCTGTTAAAAAGGAACTAGCAAGTGTTTCATAACTTCGATTAGCAGCTGCACCAAAAGAGCAAGAACGATGAAGAAAAAGTATGGATGGAAATCACAGGAAACATTACCCAAACTGCCAAACATAATCAATCGACATATATCTCTGATTCTGATAATTCAACTGTCTGTTCAAGTTTCACAACACAGCAGGTTCCCTTCCCTTGGCATGTTTTCTTCTTAAGAACAGTATAAAGAGAAAGTGAGAGAGAATTCGCAAAAAGATAGGCTAAATTTGACGATAGTTCTAGCAAAACTGAAGTTCAGATCCTGTAAACAGGACGGAAATAGTCTGCCAAAATGGAAATCTGACGAAATTCCTATGGCGGTAGCTTCCATCGATCTCTTCTCTCCCTTGATGATTCAGTTCACTGCGCCTGCGCGGGTCTTGGAGCTCCCGAGCCCGAGGGTGAGGTCCAGCTCATGCTCATCCGAGGCGCACACCTCATGGATGCGCTCCCCCTCCCACGCATTCACCAGCACCGGCCTCCCGCCGCTCCCGAACGCGAAGTCATCCGCCTCACGGTGCTCCATTTGGACGTCGCCATGGGCCGCCAGCGCCACCGGCGAGCACGTCCCGCTCTGACACGGGGTGCGCATCCTCGAAGAGCTCGCGGTGGCCGCTGCCATCTCCCCGGAGACTCGGAAGGGGTTCGAAGGAGCCATGAGGCTGTAGGTCGGAGACGACGGGCCGGCTGACGATATCTGGAAACCGGAGAGCCAGGCCGGGTCTGGACCGACCCCGTGGCCGCCGCGGGGACTCGACGGTGTGGAGTTGGGCAGAGAGGCGTAATCGTCGTAGGCGCTGCCGCCGGCGCTGAACCATGGCGGCTGGACCTGGACACTCGGATACTCGCCCCATCCCGTGATGAGGTGGGGCATGCGCCGCGGCGAGCCAGACGGCGGGGTCACCGGCGCGCTGATGGAGCCACCGCTGAAGTAGTCGTACGAGTGGGGCGAGTATCGCGGGAACTTGGAAGAGGACGCGAACCCGGAGCCGGAGGAGAGGTTCTTGAGCCAAGGGATGAAGGAGCTGCCCTCATAGTAGCTGCTGCCGCCGCCGAGCGTGGTATGCGAGGACGTGCCGGAGGTCGGGAAGGTGGACGGCCCTGCCCTCGGGTTGTACGGGGCCCGCGGGCTCACCGGGTGCGACGAGCACGGGCTTCGGGAGCCCGACCGGACCACCGGGTTGGCACCTTCTGCTGCTGCTGGAGGCTTGCAACCCTGAAAAATGAATAAGTTAGTGTGAGTGTGTGACATTGTGAATTTTGTTTGACATCTCATTCGTGTGAGATTACAGTGTGTTGCCGGACAAATGCATATTTACCGGGACAAGATAATCAACTGGGCACTAGAGGTAGGTACAAGCCTAGTCTATGTTACTACATGCATAATGTGTACTCCTTCCATACCAGCTGATTTCTGATGACGGAAGGAGAACAATATTGGCACGTGCCAAGGAAGATTCATTTATCTTCATTTAACACCTGTATAGTACAGCCGTCGCAATGCCAAA
Source organism: Triticum dicoccoides (assembly GCF_002162155.2). NCBI lineage: Eukaryota > Viridiplantae > Streptophyta > Magnoliopsida > Poales > Poaceae > Triticum > Triticum dicoccoides. The sequence goes on along the minus strand of NC_041391.1, from coordinate 645,201,011 downwards.
TGCTGGCGGCGACACACTTTCATAAAGGCTGATTGCACGAAAAAAGGAAAAAGGAAAGAGCATGCTCGTCTCTAGAATGTCATTTTGTATTGCAAAACGGTCTTCTGAAATCAAAGCCCTGCCTTCTTTGACAGTCTTAGCTCCTTTGATGAAAATATTCGGTCATGCACTGCCCATATGCACCTGCATATGACCACGCCACTAACTTTTGTCCCCATGATTGATTCTTTACCTGCCTTTTCTCTCGCATGAACTCTTCTATCCAAGCACGTACGTCTACTAATTTTTTTAACTACTTCCTCCATAGAAAAAAATATAAGAGTCTAAACGCTCTTATATTTCTTTACAGGGGGGTACTTGCTAAAGCATGGCTTTGCAAGATTGTGGCAAATGTTTGGACAGTGAACAGATTCGATGCATAGCAGAGATGCTAACTGAAAAAAGAAAGGAGCTAGGAGCTTTGGTACATTACACCCTTACTTGCCTAAAAAGACACGAGAAAGAAAAGAAAGTGAGATCAAGAAGAATAGCAGAAGACCCCCTCATTCCCTCAAGTAAGAGCAAATCTCCTCACATTTTTTGGAAAAAAAGTTACAAATCACGGGAGAAATGATTTCATGGTGGGTTCTCTCCGCAGCTATAGCAGTCGTATAGCGGGCAAGCGCGGCTATGGCGGAAACTTTTCCGGTCAGGATAGAGGATTTTTCTGTAGATTATTGTTGAACATTAGAGCGTTCAGCGGGATATTCGGAGCATTTTGCGGTTGTGGCCATAGCATTGCGCGGAGGCTCCCAACAACTATAGCTGGCTATAGCGGAAACTTTTCCGGACAGGAGAGAGAATTTCTTTAGGTTATTGCTGAACTTTGGATCGTTCAGCGGGATATTCGGAGCATTTCGCGGTTGTGGCCATAGCGTGCCGAGGCTCCCAACAACTATAGCGGGGCTATAACGGCATTTTCACGGGAGATTTAATTTCATTAAGAAAAAATCACAAAACTTTACAGGCCTCCTCACTTAATACGGGGAAAAGAAGCAATACGCATTGCTGCAATTCTATCTATAGCTTTTGCTTGGAAACAGGCACACAAACACACACTTACGTAATGATGTGCGTGTGGTTCCCCTTTGCCTTGTCCCACATGTGCAAACATAAGAAGGGAGTCTCAAATCTCGCAGGGAACGGATGAGACGACCTAGGTGATAAAGGATCAAGAAAAGGAACCATTGAAGGGAGAATTTCAACACGAAAAGGAAATCAAAGCAAACCATAGCAAAACCAGCTGAGAGGAACGGAAATCTACGGCTCAATCCATCCACCCTAAAAAGAAAGAGATCACTCGATCCGGAAGGAATTAATCGCTGAACCGAGAAAAGAAAGAGCTCAACCAAATGAGAAGGAATATCAGATCGTCCCACAGCTCGGCAAGAATTGATGTACGTACGTGCGTACAGCCGCGCGCACGAACGCATGCATGAAGCAAAACGGCGTCGAGACAGAGGAGAGGAAGGAGAAGGTGAATGAGTTTGCACGGAGGGAGGGACGGGACGGACCTTGCGGTAGGTGGTGCCGTCGGGCTCGACGGTCCAGCCGGCCTCGTCGCAGAGCGCCTTGAGCACCTCGTTGTTGTCGCAGTGCTTGGGGAGCGCGTAGCCGCCGCGGGCGCGCAGCCCGTGGAAGATGTTGGCGGCCACCGCGCGCCGGCGCCGCTCGCGCCGCCGGTTGTTCTCCCGCTCCCTCCACGTCGGCACCCTCGACGCCATTCCCCTCTCCTCTCTCTCTCTCTCTCTCTCTCTCTCTTCCCGTCAGAGTGCGGAGCTCGCGAGGTGGTGGTGGACTGGAGGAGGACGCGGCCGCCGCTCTGCTTAAAAAGCGGCACTGCGAACGCCCCGGGTGGCGATTTTACCTCTCTGCCCTCGAAGGTCGTCCCGCGTCCAAGCAAGGGATGAAGGGCAGGGTTGGTATCCTGCGCGGTAATAATTGGCCGAGTTAAAGCGATCCGGGTATGGAAGGCGTTCATAGCCGATCGCCCCGGGCACGTGCGGTGTAGCTGGGAGGAGGGGTGGTGGGCCCGTCGTATCAGTGGGAGTGACCGGTTGTCAAAGCGCGTACAAGATTTATTTTGCTAATGGGCCGGCCATCTGTCACGCTGTAATGCGCTCGGATCCTGTGCTTTGCTCTGGTTTTGTGAAGATGTTAGATTCTTCATTCACATTGCTTTTGTGAAGCTTCCGGAGGATTTTCATCTTTTTTTTATCTTTGAATTTTTATATTTTTATTTATTTTCTTGAAATTTTCATGAATAATTTTAAAATTTACGATTTTTATAAAATAGTAACCAACTTCCAAACCCATGATTTTTTCAATTTCGTAAAAATTTCCAAGTTCATGAACTATTTTTAAATATGTGAATATGTTTCAAATTAGTGAACCTTTTCAAATTCATGTACTTTTTTGAATTTGCGATTGTTTTTTCATTCACAAACAATTATGGAATTGATTAACTTTGTAAAATTCGTGAATATTTCTTGAATTCATGAACTTTTTTTCATAAAATTCATGAACTTTTTTCAATCAACGATTTGTTTTCTGAATTGACTAGCATTTATTGAATTTGTAAAAAAAAATCAAATTCATAATATTTTTACAAATTTCGTGGACTTTTTTAAATTCCATGAATAATTTTCAAATTGATGAAACTTTTCCAAAAAATGATCATTTTTTGCCATGTTTTGAAAGACAAAATAATGTCATGTTTTAATAGAAAAATGCCATGCTACCTATAATAAAAATGCACATGGCAAGTTTAGAATAAGTTCCCTCTGAAAAATAGTGATTTTTGTTCTTTCAAAAATGAAAATAAAATGAGGATTTTTGTTTTTTAATGAAAAAACAAATTTGAAAGAACTTGTAAAGTATATATAGCAACTTTTAATACATTGTTCACATCCTCTGTGCCACTTGATGGTACTTCTTGTGGTGGAGAATAAAAATATGACGTTCGCCAGGGAGTTGGGCACAACGAGCTAATAGAAAATCCTGACGTGGCATCATCCTTGCGCTGCGATCCACGCTAGATAATCAAATGGCATCCGACGCGTCCGCTGGTCAAAAAATTGACGTTCCCCGAATAACATTTTCGTAATTTTCAAAGATGAGCACATGTAAAGCTTACCTCTAATTTAGTACATGTTGTTTAGTTGAGGTATGATTTAATTTTAAAGTGTGCATCCTCGATGTCGTGTTGTTGCAAAATTCGGATGTAGAAGTAATTGATATCCTCTTAATCAATAATGCTAAACATACAAAGAGGTACACGCAATTACACGCTGACTAGGATTCTTTCTTTCTTACTAAGCTCTCCCCCCTTGATTTTCACTGGGGTGGCCTCTCCTCCCCCTTAATCTCCAATCAAAACCCACTTGCCTGTAAAACACCTGTAAGCGCAAGTGTTTATTACCGGTTTCCGGTATGTACCTGTGCACATTTGTATTCCCTTCTTTTCTCTATTTAAGTCAACGTATTTCATCAAACCGGACCCACCATGCACATGCAAAGTATGCATGCATGGTCCTACTTCTCTCTTTTTACTGCTCAGGGTAGACTATGACCTGCATATCTCTGACATTATCTCTCCTCTCTCCATCTCTAAATCCATCACTTTTAATTCCCTTCTCACTATTTAGGTTGTTCATATCTTCAAAACAAAAATTTTGTTTTCGAAACTTTGTATAATTTGAACTGTTGGAGCCAACACCTTTAGAACAAGATCAATCTTGAATACATTCAAACAAGTCTAAATTTCAATGTATGAAATGAGTGAAATAAGATTTCTGAAAATAGTGAAATATGTTCTTTGAATTGGGTGAAACCAATTTTTTAAAATGAGTGAAATATGTTTTTCATACACATGACACATTTTTTGGTGTAAAATATGTGAAACTTGTTATTTCATAATTTTGAAACTAGTCATGTAAAACATGTGGAACTAATTATTTAAAACCTTTTTTATAAATTAGTGAAATTTGTTTTTTCATACACATGACACATTTTTGTGTGTGAAATATGTGAAACTTGTTATTTCAGAATTTTGAAACTAGTCATGTAAAACATTCGAGACTAATTATTTAAAATCTTTTTTATAAATTAGTGAAATCTGTTTTTCATACACATGACACATTTTTTGGTGTGAAATAAGTGAAAATTGTTATTTCAGAATTTTGAAACTAGTCATGTAAAACCACTGAAAAAAATAACACGCTATAACGCCGCTAATAGCACAATATAGCATATAGAGAATTGTCTCGCTAAATAAATCAATGTACAATGCCTCGCTAATAGCGCGCTATAGCACGCTAATAGCATATTTTCAGGGGCCACACTATTTTCTGTACTGCACTATTTTTTTCATTGTGTAAAACATGTGAAACAAATTATTTAAAACTTTTTTTCTAAATGAGTGAAATCTGTTTTACGAAACAAGTGAAATTGTTTTTTGAATTGAGTCAAATCAATTTTTTGAAATATTTGAAATAAGTTTTTTGCTTTGAGTAAAATCAATTTCTAAACAAGTGAACTCAGTATTTTGTGCTGAGTGAAATCCATTTCAAACTAAAATATGATGATGAGTGAAATATGTTTTCTCAACTTGGTCAAATTATTTTTCTGAAATGAGTGAGATCAGTTTTTTTAGATGAGTGAAATCATTTTTTTAACACCGTGAAATGAGTTTTTTAAAATGAGTCAGATCAGTTTTACGAAATTTGTGTAGCCGGTTCTTTGAAATGAATGTAATATGTGTTTTCAAATATGTGAAATCCGTGTTTAAATTGAGTTTAAAAAATCACACGAGCGTAATCCGTTTTCTGAAATGAGTGAATTTTTTTTTGTAAATGAGTGAAATATGTTTTTCGGAATAAGTGAGATGAGTGTTTCAAAATGAGTGAATTTAGTTTTTTGAAGCGAGTGAAATCACCTTTTAGAAATGAGCGAAACCAGTTCTTTGAAATGATACTAGTGAAATCAGTGTTCTAAAATGAATAATTGTTTTCCAAAATGAGTAATATCTATTTTAGAATGAGTTAAGTCTGTATTTTTGAATGGCTCAAATTTGTTTTCTTAATTGTGAGATCAGTTTTTGAAACAAAGTGAAATGAGTTTTTTGAAATGAGTTAAATCCATTTTTTCTAAATGCCAAAGCGAATGAAATGGTAAAATTCAAACTAAGCTAAAATATATTGAATATTGGTCTTGTTTTAAAGATCTTGTCTTTAGGAATTCAAATATATAAAAATATGTAAAAATAAAACATTTATTTAAAATATATCAATTATTTAATAGCTAACAAGAAAGTAAAATGTTAGTACTATAGGTTGAGTGGTCTGTGAGCACACGTGCATGACTAAATAAAAAGGTTGTGAGGGCATGTTCACGTATTGGTGAGGTGGTGTCAGACTAGTATAGAGATGTATTTCAGCGCATAAAAGATTTCTTAGGTTATTAGTGAAAGGACAGTGCGCATCTTGATGTTGACACGAATGACGGATGCTTCACCGGTACATTCGGTTCCGGTAAATTTACTTATTCGCACCTATAAACCTATGTACTCCCTCTGTCACAGTTTATAAGGCACACTTTCATTTACATGCATTTCCAAAATACGTGAGGTTTAAGGCGCGTTGGCATTTACTGCTTAGAGTAGTTAATTAGACTAGTACTAGGCATGCGTACTTGGCTGCATGCATAGTGGGAACAGCTGGGTGTGCACACGAGTGGGAATTGGTCTCCACCACTGCATGCATGCGGACAGCTCTGGCCGGGTGGTTTACTGTTCATTGATTTCTCAGCTAATTAGGCGCTATTGTTTAATTTACGCAGCTATTTTTCAGTCGAGAGGAAAGAAAACTGAAGCCAATCATGGATCATCTTGTTCCGAGAGATTTCTGATGTGCGCCTTATAAACTGTGACGGAGGGAGTATGTGTAGCATTACTCTGCTCTCGATGCACTCTTTATCAAAGAATATGAGCATAACTAGTTATGCAATCAGTTTAAGGACACACATTTTTTGTTGCCAAAAACAAACTGGAGGCTTCGTGCGTTCCTACAGGGAACGAGCCAACAACAACAATTTTGAAGGAGGTGTGATCAGCACAATATCGAAAATAACAATATCTTAAGTAACACGCGAGTCCCGCTATCAGCTTCTGGCAATAAAATACTACCGCAGCACAATGATCAGCACGAGCAAGCCCACGAGCTACCTCGTGCCGAGATCAAAATCATTCATATCCCGGGAATGATTTGGATCGGCAACCACTCCCTCCGCGTGCTGCCGCGGTGGCCGGAGCAGCCGCGGTGCCTACTTATTCGTGCTCCCCGTCCCTGCTACTACCACACCTCAACCCACTGACCGCGTACATCTCTTGCAGCGACAATGGAGCTCACTCTCAGACCCCTCGCTGCCATGTGCATCCTGCTCGCCACCGTCGTCGCCGCGCCGGCGGCGGCCACGGAGGTGGAGGTGGAGATCGAGAAGACGCTTGCCCAGTCCTCCTACATCGTGCACGTCGCGGCGGCGCACGCGCCACGGCTGCCGCGCCGCGGCCTGCTGACCACCCGGGCGTACGGCTCCTTCTTGCGCGACCACATCCCCGTCGAGATGTCCAGCCCGGCGCCGAGGGTGCTCTACTCCTACTCGCACGCCGCCACGGGCTTTGCTGCGCGCCTCACGGTGCGCCAGGCCGCGCGCCTCGCTTCCTCGGGCTCCGTGCTTGCCGTGGTGCCCGACGTGATGCAGGAGCTGCACACCACCCTCACGCCGTCCTTCCTCGGCCTCTCGCCATCCTCCGGGCTGCTCCCGGCGTCTAACGGTGCCACCGACGTCGTCATCGGGGTCATCGACACCGGCGTGTACCCGGAAGGCCGCGCATCCTTTGCCGCCGACCCGTCGCTCCCGCCGCCGCCCAGCAAGTTCCGTGGCGGGTGCGTCTCCGGACCGTCGTTCAACGGCTCCGCGCTCTGTAACAACAAACTCGTCGGCGCCAAGTTCTTCCATAGCGGGCTGGAGGCTGCACGCGGCCGTGCGCTCGCCGATGACTTGGAGTCGCCGCTCGACACCAACGGCCATGGCACCCACACCGCCTCCACCGCCGCCGGCTCTGCTGTTGCAGACGCCGCCTTCTTCAACTACGCCAGAGGAAAAGCCGTCGGCATGGCCCCGGGCGCGCGCATTGCCGTCTACAAGGCATGCTGGGAGGAAGGGTGCGCGAGCTCTGACATCCTCGCCGCATTTGATGAGGCCATCGCGGACGGTGTCGACGTTATCTCTGTCTCCCTCGGCGCCGTAGGCAATGCCCCGGAATTTTATGACGACACGACCGCCGTGGGCGCGTTCCGTGCGGTCAGCAAGGGCATCGTCGTCTCCGCCTCCGCGGGAAACTCTGGTCCCGGAGATTCCACCGCATGCAACATAGCGCCATGGTTCTTGACCGTCGGCGCGTCCACACTCAACCGCCAATTCCCAGCCGACGTCATCCTCGGCAACGGCGAGACCTTCACGGGCACTTCTCTCTACGCCGGCGAGCCGCTCGCCGCTAACAAGATACCATTAGTCTACGGGGGAGACGTGGGCTCGAAAGTGTGCGAAGAAGGGAAGCTCAACGCCACCATGGTAGCCGGGAAGATCGTCTTGTGCGACCCCGGCGTGAACGCCCGGGCAGCGAAACCATATGCCGTCAAGCTCGCCGGTGGCGCCGGAGCAATCCTCGCTAGCACCGAAGTATACGGCGAGCAAGCCATCAGCAGCCCCCATGTCCACCCCGCCACGGCCATCCCATTTGCTGCCGCCGAAAAGATCAGGAAGTACATAACCATGCAAAATTCCCCAACCGCTACAATCGTGTTCCGCGGCACCGTCGTCGGCCCGACGCCTCCATCCCCTAGAATGGCGGCCTTCTCGAGCCGCGGCCCGAACTTCCGTGCGCCGGAGATCTTCAAGCCGGACGTGACCGCACCGGGCGTGGACATCCTCGCTGCTTGGACAGGCGCCAACTCACCCACGGAGCTGGACGGTGACACGAGGCGGGTGCAGTACAATATCATATCGGGCACATCCATGTCATGCCCGCACGTGAGCGGCATTGCCGCACTGCTCCGACAGAACAGGCCAGAGTGGAGCCCCGCCACGATCAAATCCGCCCTGATGACCACCGCGTACAACGCGGACAACGCCGGCGGCGTCATCGGTGACATGTCGACCGGCGACGCGTCCACGCCGTTCGCGCGCGGGGCCGGACACATCGACCCCAACCGCGCCGTCGACCCGGGGCTCGTGTACGACGCCGGCGCGGAGGACTACATCACCTTCCTGTGCGCGCTGGGCTACACGGCCGAGCAGGTCGCCGTGTTCGACTCCTCCACCAACTGCTCGACCCGCGCGGGCTCCTCCGCCGGCGACCACAACTATCCGGCCTTCTCGGTGGTGTTCACTTCGAACAAACTGGCGGTCGTCAGGCAGCGCCGCGTCGTGCGCAACGTCGGCGGTGATGCCAGGGCTACGTACAGGGCCAAGGTCACTGCCCCGGACGGCGTGCGCGTCACGGTGATCCCCCGGACACTGCGGTTCAGCGCGACACAGAAGACAAGAGAGTACGTGGTCACCTTTGCACAGCGAATCTTCGGGAGCGTCACGAAAAATCATACATTTGGGTCGATCGAGTGGAGCGACCGCAAGCACTCGGTGATGAGCCCCATCGCCATCACCTGGCCAGAGAGCCAGGTTGCGGACATGTGAATGTGATCAGTGTCGGGCAGGTACTACATAGTGCATATGTTTTCTCACGTACTTCATCCGTTTCAAAATAAGTGACTCAAATTTATATTAACTTTGTTTGAGAGGGATTATTGTATCTATGGAAATTAACTTTTGCTTCAACCATTCACAATGCTGCTTCTTTCGGCCGACTTAAGTTTCGACTAATGCCAATGTGTCCTTCATTGTTTCTGACGAATTCTTTTCTTTATAGATAGTTTTCTCCATCAGATTCAGGTCATGCTTCTTTGTTTCCCGCACATATCTATCTTTGGATGCTTATTGGTGACGAGGAGCTAGCTCGGCGTAAGCTATGGAGCTCGTCCATGATCAGCCCTTCAACATGCTTGCACTGTCTTCTACGGGGAAATGATAGTGTTGATGTAATAGTAGTATTTTGCTTATTATTTCTGTGTGAGAGGGTCTAAATTGTAGATAGTATCAAATGAGTTTGTTTCAATTCTTTATTTCTTGTTGTGTTTCCGCATCATTGTTTTTGCGAAGCAAATGTTCTGTCAGATGGAATCATAAAATTTTGTTTCCGATGCACCAAATTGTTCCCAAGACACACAACAAAATTACTGGTCTCAAAAGATGTTTCCATCATGCAAACGGGAGAATATATGTTTCTGCCATGTCAGAAAAATGGCGCTTCCATCTATCATGAAGAATGCTTCTGTTGCAGAAAAACGTGTTGCCATTGTTAAAAATAGATCTTCAAAAATAAATCATAATTAGTTTAACAGATTCTTCGATAGGAAAAATCACAATTTACCAAAAGTATTTCAAAAATGCCAGATTTTTATTCAAAGAGAAGTTATGGGCGTGATTCTAGGAAACAAATTACTAGGAAGCAGCAAAACTCATCGGAGTAGTTAGTATACCAATAAAGCAGGCAATTAGAGCAACTCCAAAACACCGACCCAAATGGACGCACCCTTTGTTTGTTTGGACGGCTCGCTTGTCCCCTTCTGCATTTGGGTCGACTGTGCGTCCAATGCGCAGACCGATTCTCGTCCGCACAGAATTTTTAAAAGACACGCGGCCATAGATTGCCTTCCAAAGTGACATGTAAGGCAATCGACGCCGCATTGCGCTTGTCCTTTTTCTTGAAGTTGGTCTTCCACGCGGCCGCGGCTTCTCTCCCTCGCCATGGCTTCGGTAACAGATGCGGGATTCGGTAACATATCAAATGGCCATCATGCTTTTAATCGTACGGCCACATACTAGTCTAATAGATAGCAAACATCAATAGTTTGATGCCTAGCGGCTCTATTTGTTTGATTAAACTTTTGAAAGAACATGCGGTGCCCCCATGTTTAGTTTTGGTAATTGATGACAATCTCTATGGACTAATGGTTGTCTTGAGTTATATTTGAAGGATTTGTCCATAGGATTTTCTTGAAGTCCATGTGTTGGTTTCAAGGAGTTTATGAGTTGAGCAAGGTGCTATTAAGGAATTATCTAAAGATTGGTCATGCGAGTGTTGAGCTTATTGCAAGCATGTCTTGAAGAAGAAGGTTGTGTGATCATTCATGTTTACCTTCAATACATCATCCAAATGAAGAGAGTTGCAAAGATTTAAGGTTGATCAAGACTAAGTCAATAGTGAATCAAGTTGATCAACTCAAGTGGTGATCGTCATCAAGATTGCCGTGTGGAAGTTCAAGTGGAGCATCACGAAGAGATCAAGTGCTTGAATCTTGCCATCCATTGTGGTGTCAATGGACTTGTGAAGATGAGCCGAAGAGTGGCTCACCCATAGTGGACTATGGGGGAGCAATCATCTAGTCTTCATCGAACCAACGCAATCAAGAAAGGTGGTCCATCTTGAGGGAGTCAAGATCGTCATCATCTAGCTCAAGTGGACCATGTGCAAGGCAAAGGTTTGCCCTTGATAGATTTTCTATTTTACCGGTCTCATGGTGGTAGTAGGGAGACCGGGTTATATGATCGTTTGCCGTACTATCAAGGGGGGCTCTCAAGTTGGTAGCTTGATCGTATCGTTAGTAGAGAGCTCAAACCCTTGCATCCTTGCATCATGTTTCTTGGTTCTTATTTGGTTCTCTTTGTGAGTCTTATATCTTATGGTTATCTTGATGACAAGCTTGAGTTCATCGAAAACGGAGTTCACATGCATCTTCTATGATGTTTTCGGTGTTGGAGGTTTTACCGGTCTTTTCCGAGGAAGGGTTCTCACCATTTTCCTTTGTGACTTTTCTCATTTGCTTATTCTTGATATTTATATCAAGATTGTGTTAGCCCATGTCGTTAGCTTTCCAACAAACTTGGTTTCGTTGAATTCGGAGTCCGTTTGCAAAAGTTGTGGCTGTTTTGGTAAAGGCTGCAGCGGTACTACCGCGACTAGAGCGGATGTAATTTTTTACTACCGCTCCAGAGCAGTACTACCGCGGCTCTTGAGCGGTAGTACCGCCCCAGAGCAGTACTACCAAATCTCATGTTTTTCTCTGCGGAAGTAGGCACAGAAGTATTTTTTTAGTACCGCTCGCAAGCAGTAGTACCGCTTCCATTTGCGGTAGTACCGTGAGGTCGAGCGGTAGTACCGTGAGGACGAGCGGTACTACCGCTCCGAAGGTTCTTTTGGCCTTTTTGCCTCCTCTCTGTTGTGTTTCGAAGGGGTACTACCGCTCTAGCGGTAGTACCGCTCCTTGGAGCGGTAGTACCGCTCTGTGCGGGCTGTGAGCATAACGGTTGGATTCGGGAGCTCCTATAAAAGGGGGTCTTCTTCCCCATTCAACCTTATCCTTTGAGCTCGTGTTCTTCCCCCATTGTTGACCTTCTTCGAGCTTGCTAACTCTCAATCCCTTCATGGATTCTTGCTAGTTTTTGAGGGAAAAGAGAGAGGAGATCTAGATCCACATTTCCACCAATCACTTTCTCCTCTATGTGAGGGGAACCCCTTGGATCTAGTTCTTGGAGTTCTTGGTGTTGTCCTTCTTGTTCTTCCTCTCATTTTCCTCCCTAGCATTAGTTGCTTCGGTGGAATTTGAGAGAGAAGGACTTGGGCACTCCGTGTGCCCTTGCCATTGCATTTGGTGCATCGGTTTGAGTTCTCCATGGTGATACGTGGAAGTTACAAGTTGAGAAGCTTATTACTCTTGGGTGCTTGGTGCCCTTGAGCTTGTTCCTTTTGGGTGCTTGGGCGCTCTAGACGGTTGGTGGTGTTCGGAGCTCAATCATTATGGTGTAAAGCTCCGGGCAAGCGTCGGGGTCTCCAATTAGGTTGTGGAGATCGCCCCGAGCAATTTGACGGGTACCGGTGACCGCCCCCAAGGGTTGCCAAAGTGTACGGGTTCGGTGACCGCCCCCAAGGGTCGCCATTTGTACGGGTTCGGTGACCGCCCTCAAGGGTCCCTTAGTGGAATCACGGCATCTTGCATTGTGCAAGGACGTGAAGAGATAACGGTGGCCCTAGTGGCTTCTTGGGGAGCATTGTGCCTCCACACCGCTCCAAACGGATATTAGCATCCGCAAGGGTGTGAACTTCGGGATACATCATCGTCTCCGCGTGCCTCGGTTATCTCCTACCCGAGCCCCTTTACTTATGCACTTTACTTTGTGATAGCCATATTGTTCTTTGTCATATATCTTGCTATCACATAGTTGCTTATCTTGCTTAGCATAAGTTGTTGGTGCACATAGGTGAGCCTAGTTGTTGTAGGTTTTGTGCTTGACAAATTAACCGCTAGGTTTATTCCGCATTTGTTCAAGCCTAAACCGTAATTATTTTAAAGCGCCTATTCACCCCCCTCTAGGCGAAATCCTCGATCTTTCAATTGGTATCAGAGCCTCGTCTCTCTTTGTTCGGCTTAACCGCCTAGAGAGTAAAGATGTCGACTAGAGGATTAGGATTCTCTGACACTCTTAGTTTCGATGGCATAAATTTTGATGTTTGGGTAATTCGCATGCTTAATCTCTTTAGGGTCATGGACCCAAATTTAGAGCGAATTGTAGATATGAGTTTTTCTCCTCCAAAGGATCCCCAAAGATTATCTTTCGAGGATGAGAAAAACTCTTATCTCAATGCTCAAGCCTCTAATGTGCTTTTCGATGCTTTGGGCAATGTAGTTATATTTCAACTCATGCCGTTCTGGGTTGCTCATGAGTTATGGACAAAGCTTCAAGATAAATATGGTGTATCCAAGATTTGTGGGGATGGTTGTTCTCCCTCCACCTCCGGTCATATAGTCTTCTCAACTTCTTCTACTTCACCTACATGTGGTTTGCCACAAGGTAATGATATGGTGAGTACTGTTGGTCATTGCAATGATGATAATATGCTTATTGTGGATGATCCTTCATCACTATATTATTGCAATGCTCCTTCTTTGGGCTTTAACACTTCGAGCACGCCAAATGTTTCACATGTTTGTGTTGATAGTCCTTGCATATCATGTAGAAATTGCTTGACTAAATATCATGATGATATGCTTGCTATGTTTTGTTGCCATGATAAAAATGAATCTATTTCCTCGAATTGTTGTGCTAACAATGTAGAGGAAACCGAACACTCCATGGAACAAGATGTGGTGTTTAATGGTGCCTCAAGGGATCCTACATCATCATCTATTGCGTTTTGCCTTATGGCTAAGGCGTCAAAGGTATCTCCTACTTTGTACCCCAATATGTCTCTTGATGATGATGTTGATGCTAATGATGATGAGGATAATGATGAAGAGAATGATAATGTTGCCTCCTTAAAAATTAAGGGGGAAATGGTTTCTAAAGCTCTTCATAAAAATAAAATTGCTCGTTCCAACTTCATGGAAATTATGTCCATTGCTATTGAGAGCAAGAAATATATTGATGAGTTGGAATCTCGTCTTGAGGAGCATGAGGTCACCATTGATAAAATGGAAGGTCATGGGCGTGATTACGCTAATGAGATTGCAGACCTCTCTCAAGCTCTTGAACTTGAACAAACCACCCAGGAATCTCTTGAGGAGACTTTTGCTCTAGAATTGTCTAGAGTGAAGGAATCTACTGATAGAGCTCTTGAGGTGGCCAATGTTTTTGAAACTAAAAATGCTAAGCTTGAAGTTGCTCATGCTAGACTCCTTGAGGATTTTGAGCACCTCGAAAATGGCTCAAGGGTCATCAAGGGTGAGCTCATCAAACTCACCGAGTCTCATGCCCAACTTGAAGCTTATTATTTAAAAGAGCTTGCCAAGTTGCCTTCTCCTCTTGTTGTTAATAATGATGCTTGTGCTACTAATTCTATTACTTGTGAAGCATCCATTTTGAAGGAGAATGTTGATCTACAGGCTCAACTTGAGTTGCTATCTAGCAATTATGGGAAATTGGAAGAAAGCCATGAAAAGCTCTCAAGCTCTCATGACGATCTTCTAGTATCCCATAATGTGCTAAAGATAGCTCATGAGGCCATGATTGCTAAGGTAACATCTAGTGAGCCTCATGTTGATACTAGCACCACTTCTAGTCAAAATACTATATTGCCATGTGCTAGTCCTTGTAATTCATCTACTCACAATGTTGGTACATCTTGTGATGAATTGCTTTCCTTGCCTTGTTGCTCTAACGATGAAGCTTATACTTCTTCTAGTACTTGTGTTGAGACTAACCATGTAGAGGAAATCAAAGAGCTCAAGGCCCAAGTCACTTCTTTGAAGAAAGACTTGGAAAAGAGTCATGAAGGGAAATCCACACTCAACAATATCTTGAGTGTGCAAAAATCCCCCAATGACAAAGGTGGACTTGGATTCAACTCCAATAAGAAGAAGAAGAAGTCCAAGAGCAACAAGAAGAAGGGTCAAAAACAAGTCAAGAATTCGGCCAAGATTATTTGCTTCAAGTGCAAAATTGAAGGGCATCATGTTAGATATTGCCCATTGAAGAAGAATGCCATTGGTAACAAGCAACAAGGGAAGAGGCCACAAGTTCAATCTCATGCTCAACCTCAAGTTTAAGAAAGGCCACTTCCCAAGAAGACTCAAGTTAATGCCTCTCTTGTTGAGAAATCAAGTGAGAAGAAAATGAAGAGTAGACGTTGCTACTTATGTCGTGAGAAAGGTCACCTCGCTTCTTCATGCACTAGTGGTAACTTATCCAACCCAATTATTATTGATGATATCTATTATCTTGGGAAGGATAAGGTTGGCAATGTGTTTGCCAAGTTTGTTGGTACTCAAAGTGGTGTCAAGAAAAGAACCATTTGGGTTGCCAAGCCTATTGTGACTAACCTCTTAGGACCCAACTTGGTTGGGGACCAACAAGCTCAAACTTGATCAATAGGTGTTGTTGGAGGGCATTGGAGACTTGGCTACATTATGAAGAATTAAGGGGACTTCATCATTCTTATTGTCTCAAGCCAAGTCAATTGGATTATCAAGTTTCTATCTTATATCCAATGTGCCTCCTTGCGGTAACTTGTACTTAAATTGTTTACATTGGAAGTTACTTTCCCCCATGCATGTGTTGGTTTTCTTCCTTGCATGTGTTTGTATATGTTGTGCTTCCAACTTGCTTATCTTGAGCAATCAAGTATGTGTGTGTTGGTTTGCACATCATGTACGTGGGTGTCGTGCGTTGAGCCTTTTTGCTTCTTGTGTGTATCCTAGTTGGCTCGTGAGAGAGATTAATGGAACATCCCATTTTGGGGGAGTGATGTGCTTTGTGCACCTCACAATCCTATAAATGTGTGTACATGAGGAATACCGTCTAGCATTGACATTACAAGATTATCTAGTCGCTAGGTGATATATCTCTCATGCGAAATTCAAATTCTAAAAATTCCATTGATCATCTCGTGTTGGATCCTCTTATTGCCTCTTGTTAGGTTCTTCATTGGTATAACATTATGGGGGAGTAATATGCTATGTATATTACTAGCCTAGAAAATGTGTACATTTGAGATGTTGTCACCTAGTGTTGATATTGTAGATTATCTTGTTCCTAGGTGGCATGTTAGCTCTACAAGTTGCAATTTGCTTTTTGTTTGGAGTGAAGATGATGTCGGATATCCTTGCTATCTACCACCGGGAATTATTTCTAAATACTTCTTGTCTTTTGACAATTGGTAATCACTTATGTGTGGTAGAATTTAATTGATCATCTTTACATTGGCTTTTGTTTATTTGCCTTTTTCTCTTGCCAAGGTTTGTGTCAACTCCCTTTGTCTTCCCTACCACTTGTGGATCTTGTTTATTTCTTGTTCTTGTCTAGTGTTTTCTAGATATAGTGAAAGTGGTGATCCCACCTTGTGCATTTTGTATTCAAATGCAAATCCTATATAATGCACAACTCGTGGGGGAGCTATCCTATTTTCTTTAGAACACTCTTCTTGTGATCCTTATCAAGTGTGTTTTGGTGGAAGGCAAGCCATTTCTTTTTGGTACTTTGTGCCATCATGAAACTTTGTTGAGAGCCTGGTTTGTTTGGAACCATCCTCTCTTTGAGAGTTTGACATCTTTAGTTTAGTGTGTATCAATGGATATCTCATTCCTTGATGTATCTTTAATGATATCTTCCAAGTGATGATTTCTCCATTTGGTATCATTTTCACTTGGCATTTCTTTGTTTTTGGTTTCGGGTTTTGAAAGTCTTGAGCATGCATGTTTACTTCATGTATTTCATTTGGCATGATTTCTTTCTTTGACTCAATATATAGGGGAAACTCCACCTAGTCTCAATTTGGATGAGATGTGCATGAAATTCATTTTCATATCTATATGCACATATTTATGAGGAGTTTGTCCTATGTATTGGTATTTCTAACTATTTGGTCCCGATGAGTTCGGGTACCGTTTAGTTTGTGTTGTTCTTCTAGGAACATTTGGAGATGCATTGGATGCTCGGCTCACTCACAAGGAAGGTGTTGTCACCATGTGCATATTGGAGTCAAGCTAGGATGATCAATGAACTACTATCTACCTTCAATTGGTATCTACTACATCCTTCCAATGTTATCTCGGTAACAAGTATCTATTCATGCTTTCTCCTCTTGCATTCAACCTTGTGTAGGTTGCATCTTGGCATGATTTTCATTTCATATCTTGTGATACTTATTTCCTTTCTCAAAGCATCCCAACGATGATCTCTTGTTGCTAGTTGTGATGCCCTTGATGGATGTGTGTTTGGACTTCATTTATATACAATAAGACCATATCTAGCCAAGTGCTATGCTTTCAAGCAAATATCTTATTGGTATATTTATGACTTCCTTGTGGATATCTTGTTCCTTCGTGTTGTAACTATTTCGGGTGTACATTCTTCTTTTGTAGATATATATATCATCATGATTTCGTCTACATAGAACCTTATACACTTGAGAGAAATTACATCTATAGTTGATATCCTTTCTTTCACGTCCACCTTGTCTTTCTTATGTTATTTCTTTGGTGGCTCCGTGAAAGCTTTTGCCTTGAGTGCGTGTCCTCTATCGTTGCAACTTGATGCACTCTTGTGTGGTGAAGATTATTTTCCTCATGCTTATCGTTACGAGGCTTTTGCCATCTTAATTGGCATCCCTCGTCTTGATGAGGCTTTCATCTTCTATCTTCACCACGGGTTGTCATAAGCATAAGTTCTTTATATGCTTATTAGTAAGCTTGTGAACCCATTTGCTAGTTGTGTGTGGGAATGACAGGCCTTGCACCGTGTGCCTCATTCTTTCAAGACTATGTTGATGCTTAATGCTCATCCTAATTTTAGTCTTCTCAAGTGCTTCGCCATGACTCACACACATCATTTTGGTTGAGCCCATTCTTAAGTTGCCTCTTTTACTTGGTGCTCAACCATGTGTTTGTTGCAAGTACTAGGCTTTGTTTCCTATATGCTCACTTTCACTTGTTGTAAGTTTCTATTGATTTTGGGGGAGCTATGATCCTATTTTGTGCACTTTGTATCCAATTACAAAACATTCTTTTTTGTGCACAAATCATGGGGAGCTTCTCTAGTTTCTCTAGAACACTCCTCGTCTCATATCATAATATCCTTCATTCATGTGGCTCATAGGATCTTTGGTCTACTTGGTTCAATTGATATCCTTTAATTGCTTGCTTCAATTGGTATCTTTTGATTGCTTGTTTCTCTCTTTATTATGTCTTTGTGGCATATCATTCTTTTGCAATTTTTGGGCCTCAATATAGTTTGTGTTCCTCCAAGTATTAACCGTTGGATATGTGTATTGCATTCCACTCTCTTGTTGAGAAATACATAATTTATGGAGGACCATAATTTATATTGGTCTTCTTAGCTTTTCGCCCATTTTGGCAATCGATGCCAATGGGGGAGAAGTTTCAGAGAGTTTTGTGGAGAAGTTTAGAGAGTTATCTCCTCTTGCTTTGGTTTTGTTCCTTAGCATTTGCATCTCATACGCATGCACTTTTGGTTGTTGCATTGCATAGTGAAGCATAATTCCTTATATAAACTCTCTTGAAAGTGATTGTCATCAATTACCAAAATGGGGGAGATTGAAAGAACATGCGGTGCCCCCATGTTTGGTTTTGGTAATTGATGACAATCTCTATGGACTAATGGTTGTCTTGAGTTATATTTGAAGGATTTGTCCATAGGATTTTCTTAAAGTCCATGTGTTGGTTTCAAGGAGTTTATGAGTTGAGCAAGGTGCTATTAAGGAATTATCTAAAGATTGGTCATGCGAGTGTTGAGCTTATTGCAAGCATGTCTTGAAGAAGAAGGTTGTGTGATCATTCATGTTTACCTTCAATACATCATCCAAATGAAAAGAGTTGCAAAGATTTAAGGTTGATCAAGACTAAGTCAATAGTGAATCAAGTTGATCAACTCAAGTGGTGATCGTCATCAAGATTGCCGTGTGGAAGTTCAAGTGGAGCATCACGAAGAGATCAAGTGCTTGAATCTTGCCATCCATTGTGGTGTCAATGGACTTGTGAAGATGAGACGAAGAGTGGCTCACCCATAGTGGACTATGGGGGAGCAATCATCTAGTCTTCATCGAACCAACGCAATCAAGAAAGGTGGTCCATCTTGAGGGAGTCAAGATCGTCATCATCTATCTCAAGTGGACCATGTGCAAGGCAAAGGTTTGCCCTTGATAGATTTTCTATTTTACCGGTCTCATGGTGGTAGTAGGGAGACCGGGTTATATGATCGTTTGCCGTACTATCAAGGGGGGCTCTCAAGTTGGTAGCTTGATCGTATCGTTAGTAGAGAGCTCAAACCCTTGCATCCTTGCATCATGTTTCTTGGTTCTTATTTGGTTCTCTTTGTGAGTCTTAGATCTTATGGTTATCTTGATGACAAGCTTGAGTTCATCGAAAACGGAGTTCACATGCGTCTTCTATGATGTTTTCGGTGTTGGAGGTTTTACCGGTCTTTTCCGAGGAAGGGTTCTCACCATTTTCCTTTGTGACTTTTCTCATTTGCTTATTCTTGATATTTATATCAAGATTGTGTTAGCCCATGTCGTTAGCTTTCCAACAAACTTGGTTTCGTTGAATTCGGAGTCCGTTTGCAAAAGTTGTGGCTGTTTTGGTAAAGGCTGCAGCGGTACTACCGTGACTAGAGCGGATGTAATTTTTTACTACCGCTCCAGAGCAGTACTACCGCGGCTTCTGAGCGGTAGTACCGCCCCAGAGCAGTACTACCACGGCTCCTAAGCGGTAGTACCGCTCCGGACCAAAATCTCGTGTTTTGCTCTGCGGAAATAGGCATAGAAGTATTTTTTTAGTACCGCTCGCAAGCAGTAGTACCGCTACCATTTGCGGTAGTACCGTGAGGTCGAGCGGTAGTACCGTGAGGACGAGCGGTACTACCGCTCCAAAGGTTCTTTTGGTCTTTTTGCCTCCTCTCTGTTGTGTTTCGAAGGGGTACTACCGCCCTAGCGGTAGTACCGCTCTTTGGAGCGGTAGTACCGCTCTGTGCGGGCTGTGAGCATAACGGTTGGATTCGGAAGCTCCTATAAAAGGGGGTCTTCTTCCCCATTCAACCTTATCCTTTGTGCTCGTGTTCTTCCCCCATTGTTGACCTTCTTCGAGCTTGCTAACTCTCAATCCCTCCATGGATTCTTGCTAGTTTTTGAGGAAAAAGAGAGAGGAGATCTAGATCCACATTTCCACCAATCACTTTCTCCTCTATGTGAGGGGAACCCCTTGGATCTAGTTCTTGGAGTTTTTGGTGTTCTCCTTCTTGTTCTTCCTCTCATTTTTCTCCCTAGCATTAGTTGCTTCGGTGGGATTTGAGAGAGAAGGACTTGGGCACTCCGTGTGTCCTTGCCATTGCATTTGGTGCATCGGTTTGCGTTCTCCACGGTGATACGTGGAAGTTACAAGTTGAGAAGCTTATTACTCTTGGGTGCTTGGTGCCCTTGAGCTTGTTCCTCTTGGGTGCT
Organism: Triticum dicoccoides; assembly: GCF_002162155.2. Lineage (NCBI taxonomy): Eukaryota > Viridiplantae > Streptophyta > Magnoliopsida > Poales > Poaceae > Triticum > Triticum dicoccoides. The sequence continues at coordinate 645,180,847 of NC_041391.1, read as the reverse complement.
TGGGCGCTCTAGACGGTTGGTGGTGTTCGGAGCTCAATCATTGTGGTGTAAAGTTCCGGGCAAGCGTCGAGGTCTCCAATTAAGTTGTGGAGATTGCGCCGAGCAATTTGACGGGTACCGGTGACCGCCCCCAAGGGTTGCCAAAGTGTACGGGTTCGGTGATCGCCCCCAAGGGTCGCCATTTGTACGAGTTCGGTGACGGCCCTCAAGGGTCCCTTAGTGGAATCACGGCATCTTGCATTGTGCAAGGACGTGAGGAGATTACGGTGGCCCTAGTGGCTTCTTGGGGAGCATTGTGCCTCCACACCGCTCCAAACGGATATTAGCATCCGCAAGGGTGTGAACTTCGGGATACATCATCGTCTCCGCGTGCCTCGGTTATCTTTTACCCGAGCCCCTTTACTTATGCACTTTACTTTGTGATAGCCATATTGTTCTTTGTCATATATCTTGCTATCACATAGTTGCTTATCTTGCTTAGCATAAGTTGTTGGTGCACATAGGTGAGCCTAGTTGTTGTAGGTTTTGTGCTTGACAAATTAACCGCTAGGTTTATTCCGCATTTGTTCAAGCCTAAACCGTAATTATTTTAAAGCGCCTATTCACCCCGCCCCCTCTAGGCGACATCCTCGATCTTTCAACTTTGATTTTCAACTGAGGAAAATATTGAAGGTCTACATCCACTGGAAAAAATTAGTGTGCTACATCGTTGTAAATAGCGCACTATAGCGTGTTGTAAATAGCGTGCCGAGAAAATGTTCAATAATTCAACATGCACGTCCCAGTGTAATTTTCTCAATACAAGTATAGTATTAATTACTCCTATAAAAAATACTTCCTCCGTTCCAAAATAGATGACTTCACTTTGCACTAAAGTTAGTGTAAAGTGGAGTCATCTATTTTGGAACGGAGGGAGTATGAGTTTAACTAGTTTTGCAATCAGTTCAAGGACACACATGCTCCATATTTTTCATGCCAAAATCAAAATGAAGGCTTCGTGCGTTCCTACAGCAATTTTGAAAGAGAATGATATCAGCACAATATCGAAAATTAGGATATCTTAAAGTAGCACGCGAGTCTCGCTATCGGCTTCTCGCAATAAAAAAACTCGCGTAGATCGGAGCTACCTCGTGCGGAGATTGAAACCTTTCGAATCCCGTCAATGATTTGGATCGGCAACCACTCCACTCCCTCCGCGTGCTCCCGCGGTGCCCGCCTACTTATTCGTCTTCCCCGTCCCTGCTGCTACCACACAGCAACCACTGGCAGCTTGCAGCAACAATGGAGCTCAGTCTCACACCACTCGCGGCTCTGTGCGTCCTGCTCGCCTTCGCCGTCGTAGCCCCTCCGGTGGCGGCAACGGAGGTGGAGGTGGAGATCAGGACGGCGGAGGTGCAGTCTTCCTACATCGTGCACGTCGCGGCCGGGCACGCGCCACGGCTGCCGCGCCGCGGCCTGCTGACGACCCGTGCGTACGGCTCGTTCTTGCGCGACCAATTCCCCGTCGAGCTCTCCAGCCCGGCGCCGAGGGTGCTCTACTCCTACTCGCACGCCGCCACGGGCTTCGCGGCGCGGCTCACGGGGCGCCAGGCCGCGCGCCTCGCGTCCTCGGGCTCCGTGCTCGCCGTCGTGCCCGACGTGATGCAGGAGCTGCACACCACCCTCACGCCGTCCTTCCTCGGCCTCTCGCCGTCCTCCAGGCTGCTCCCGGCGTCCAACGGCGCCAGCGACGTCGTCATCGGGGTCCTCGACACCGGCGTGTACCCGGAAGGCCGCGCGTCCTTCGCTGCCGACGCGTCGCTGCCGCCGTTGCCGCCCGGCAAGTTCCGCGGCGGGTGCGTCTCGGGACCGTCGTTCAACGGCTCCGCGCTATGTAACAACAAACTCGTCGGCGCCAAGTTCTTCCACAAAGGGCAGAAAGCTGCGCGCGGCAGTGCGTTCGGTGAGGACTCTGAGTCGCCGCTCGACACCAACGGCCATGGCACCCACACCTCCTCCACCGCCGGCGGCTCTGCTGTTGCCGATGCAGCCTTCTACGATTACGCCAGAGGAAAGGCCGTCGGCATGGCCCCGGGCGCGCGCATTGCCGTCTATAAAGTGTGCTGGAAAGGGTGCGCGAGCTCTGACATCCTCGCCGCGTTTGATGAGGCGATCGCGGACGGTGTCGATGTCATCTCTCTCTCCCTCGGCTCCAACGGCAAGGCCCCAGACTTTTATAGCGATATGACCGCCGTGGGCGCGTTCCACGCCGTCAGCAAGGGCATCGTCGTCTCGGCTTCCGCGGGAAACTCCGGCCCCAAAGAGTCCACCGCCGTGAACGTCGCGCCATGGTTCTTGACAGTCGGCGCATCCACCCTCAATCGCCAATTCCCGGCCGACGTCGTTCTCGGCAACGGCGAGACCTACACTGGTACTTCTCTCTACGCGGGCGAGCCGCTGGGCGCGACCAAGATACCACTGGTCCACGCAGGGGAAGTGGGCTCAAAAATATGCGAAGCAGGGAAGCTGAATGCCACCATGGTAGCCGGGAAGATCGTCTTCTGCGACCCTGGCGTGTACGCCCGGGCTGCCAAAGAACAAGCCGTAAAGCTCGCTGGTGGTGCCGGAGCAATCTTCGGAAGCCCCGAAGCATATGGCGAGCAGGCCATGACCAGCGCCTATGTCCACCCCGCCACGGCTGTCACATTTGCCGCTGCCGAGAAGATCAAGAAGTACATAAGCGCGCAGACATCGCCTACTGCGACGATCGTGTTCCGTGGCACCGTGGTCGGCCCGACGCCTCCTTCCCCTAGAATGGCGTCCTTCTCGAGCCGCGGCCCGAACACCCGCGCGGCGGAGATCTTCAAGCCGGACGTGACCGCGCCAGGCGTGGACATCCTCGCCGCTTGGACGGGGGCTAACTCACCCTCGGAGCTCGCCAGCGACACGAGGCGAGTGAAGTACAACATCATATCGGGCACGTCCATGTCATGCCCGCACGTGAGTGGCATCGCCGCGCTGCTCCGGCAGGCGAGGCCGGAGTGGAGCCCCGCCATGATCAAGTCGGCCCTGATGACCACCGCGTACAACATCGACAGCGCTGGCGGCGTCATCGGTGACATGTCCACGGGCAAAGCGTCCACGCCATTCGCGCGAGGGGCCGGGCACGTCGATCCCAACCGCGCGGTCGACCCGGGATTGGTGTACGATGCCGGCACGGAGGACTACATCACCTTTCTGTGCGCGCTGGGCTACACAGACAAGCAGATCGCCGTGTTTGGCTCGTCCACCAACTGCTCGACGCGCGCGGGCTCCTCCGTCGGCGACCACAACTATCCGGCCTTCTCGGTGGTGTTCACCGCGAACAAACTGGCGGTCGTCAGGCAGCGCCGCGTCGTCCGCAACGTCGGCGGCGATGCCAGGGCTACGTACAGGGCCAAGGTCACCGCCCCGGACGGCGTGCTCGTCACAGTGAGCCCCCGGACGCTGAGGTTCACCGCGACGCAGAAGACGCAAGAGTACGTGATCACCTTTGCGCAACGAATCTTCGGGAGCGTCAAGGGGAATCACACGTTCGGGTCAATCGAGTGGAGCGACCGCAAGCACACGGTGACTAGCCCCATCGCCATCACCTGGCCAGCGAGCAAGGTTGCGGACATGTGAATGTGATCGGTGTGGGTGGGTACTATAGTAGTTTACCTCATTTGTTGTAAATTTCAGTTCGCGTGGTTGGATCAAGAGGCCTTGCTTTATTTAATTTCAAAGAAAGCCAAGTTCAAAGAGAAATATTCAAGCAAAGCAGAGATACTAATAGATCAAAATATGCCTTTCTAATAAAGGAGATCAAAGAAAGTTTGATCGAGCGTACTTCTTGTATTACTCATGTTGGTGGCACAAAAAATTACGCTAGTCACTTTCTCACAAATTTTGGAAGATTGCAATGCCGAACTGTTGTGTGGCTTGGGTTCGGTCCAAATGAAATTCTTGACTAATTCTTGATTTTGAGTAATACAAGTATTATCCCGCAAGAGAAAACTAAAAAAATCAACAGTTCAACACATAGAGGTTAAATTTTGTTGCATAAAGCCTTTTCACTAGGAAAAAAACCTAGCCGCCACACAACCCTAATTCTTCGCCCGCTAATTCTGGCCCCTTCACTAGTAGAAAAGGGGGCAAAGGTCCAGGCCGGGTCAGCCCATTAGTCCTGGTTCAGTCCAGAACCGGGACCCATGGGGGCATTGGACCCGGTTCATGAGCCCCGGGGGCCGGCCGGGCCACGTGGGCCATTGGTCCTGGTTCGTCTGGACCTTTTGGTCCCGGTTGATGGGACGAACCGGGACCAATGGGCCTCGCTCCTGGCCCACCACCATTGGTCCCGGTTGGTGGCTTGAACCGGGACCAAAGGCTGCCCTTTAGTCCCGGTTCATACCACCAACCGGGACCAATGAGGTGCCTATATATATATCCCCTCGCTTAAGAGCAGAGCACACTGCTCTGTTTTTTCTGGCCGTCGAGGGAGAGAGGGCTTGGTGGTGCTCTAGCTCACCTCCTATGCACACAAGGTGTTCGATGGAATGCCCGAGCCACACTACTTAAGCTTTCTCCTCTCCAAGCTCGACCTCCAAGCTCCATTTTCCTCAATATTTGTCTAGGTTTAGCGGTCCGTCACGCCCCATCCCCGTCTTCACCGTCGTCGATCACTCGCGCCGATCTCATCGCCGGCACCACCGTGGTGAGCCTCTTATTCTTATCTTCTTTCTGAAAGGAAAAATATTCTTACTTGTATGTTTAGATAGATATTTGTATTATTTTCTTACTTTTATTATTGCATCTTATATAGTGCGATGGTTTTGGTATCCGCCCCCGTCGGTCCTCGTCCTATCTATGATTCGGATGTGGTATATATTATCTTTTCATAACTATTGGTTCATTTATTGTTTATGACAATTATGCCGACCAACGTGACATAGATTTTATTTACCTAGGAGGTTGTTGAACCAGAAATTCCAACCGACCCTATTGTTGAGAGGTTAAATTTAGTTGAAGACGAAAACAATTTCTTGAAGGAAAAAACAAGAAAAATTGAGGAGGAGAAGATGATATTGGAGTTGCATGTTGCGGATGTCGTCGATGATCACAAGATCAAGATGGATGCAATAAGCTTAAAGATTAGAAAGATTAGAAAATATGCCATTCATACCGAGGCTTGGTATCATTATGCCGTTGGATCAGTTGTTACCTTGGTTGCGATTATGATCGCATTTGTTTTCGCATTGAAATGTTTTACCTAGTTTCAATGTATGGTTTAATTAATTTAGATGCTCTGCAGAGCTTTATGTTGTTAGATGAGAACTATGTATGTACTTTGGTTTTAATGTGATGATGAACTTCTATTAATTTGGTCACTTAATTATCTATTCATGATGTTTTGTAATGATTTTTGACACACTTAATTATATATAATGCACGCAGATGAACCGGCAATGGATGTACAGTGACAGACACACCTCCGAGTACATTAAGGGCGTGCATGATTTTCTCGAAATGGTTGAGACAAACAAGCAGAATGATTTTATGTGTTGTCCATGCCCTATATGTGGGAATACGAAGTCTTACTCTGACAGGAAAATCCTTCACACCCACCTGCTTTACCAGGGTTTCATGCCACACTATAATGTTTGGATGATGCACGGAGAAATAGGGGTTATGATGGAAGATGGCGAAGAAGAAGAGTACGATGACAACTATGTGCCCCCTGAATACGGTGATGCTACTGAACATCAAGAGGAACCAGACGATGTGCACGATGATGCTGCAACGGGCGAAGCTGCTGAAGATCAAGAGGAACCAGACGATGTGCCCGATGATGATGATCTCCGCCGGGTCATTGTCGATGCAAGGACGCAATGCGAAAGTCAAAAGGAGAAACTGAAGTTCGATCGCATGTTAGAGGATCACAAAAAAGGGTTGTACCCCAATTGCGAAGATGGCAACACAAAGCTTGGTACCGTACTGGAATTGCTGCAGTGGAAGGCAGAGAATGTTGTGCCTGATAAAGGATTTGAGAAGCTACTGAAAATATTGAAGAAGAAGCTTCCAAAGGATAACGAATTGCCCGACAGTACATACGTAGCAAAGAAGGTCGTATGCCCTCTAGGATTGGAGGTGCAAAAGATACATGCATGCCCTAATGACTGCATCCTCTACCGCGGTGCGTACAAGGATCTGAACGCATGCCCGGTATGCGGTGCATTACGGTATAAGATCAAACGAGATAACCCTGGTGATGTTGACGGCGAGCCCCCCAGGAAGAGGGTTCCTGCAAAGGTGATATGGTATGCTCCTATAATACCACGGTTGAAACGTCTGTTCAGAAACGGAGAGCATGCTAAGTTGATGCGATGGCACGGTGAGGGCCGTAAGAAAGACGGGAAGTTGAGAGCATCCACTGACGGGTCGCAGTGGAGAAAAATCGAGAGAAAGTACTGGGATGAGTTTGCAAGTGACCCAAGAAACGTATGGTTTGCTTTAAGCGCGGATGGCATTAATCCTTTCGGGGAGCAGAGCAGCAATCACAGCACCCGGCCCGTGACTCTATGTATGTATAACCTTCCTCCTTGGATGTGCATGAAGCGGAAGTTCATTATGATGCCAGTTCTCATCCAAGGCCCTAAATAACCCATCAACGACATTGATGTGTACCTAAGGCCATTAGTTCAAGAACTTTTACAGCTGTGGAATGGAAACGGTGTACGTACGTGGGATGAGCACAAACAGGAGGAATTTGACCTAAAGGCGTTGCTGTTCGTGACCATCAACGATTGGCCCGCTCTCAGTAACCTTTCAGGACAGACAAACAAAGGATACCACGCATGCACGCACTGTTTACTTGACACTGATAGTATATATCTGGGAAGCTGCACGAAGAATGTGTACCTGGGCTATCGTCAATTTCTTCCGACCAACCATCAATGTCGAAAGAAAGGCAAGCATTTCAAAGGCGAGGCAGATCACCGAAATAAGCCCGCCATGTGTACCGGTGATCACGTACTTGCTATGGTCAATGATTTACACGTAATCTTTTGAAAGGGTCCCGACGCACTAGCTGTTCCGAATGACACTGAGGGACACGCACCCATGTGGAAGAAGAAATCTATATTTTGGGACCTACCCTACTGGAAAGACCTAGAGGTCCGCTCTTCAATCGACGTGATGCACATGACGAAGAACCTTTGCATGAACCTGCTAGGCTTCTTGGGCGTTTATGGTAAGACAAAAGATACAGCGGAGGCACAGGAGGACCTGCAACGTTTGCACGAAAAAGACGGCATGCCTCCGAAGCAGTATGAAGGTCCTGCCAGCTACGCTCTTACGAAAGAAGAGAAAGAAATCTTCTTTGAATGCCTGCTTAGTATGAAAGTCCCGACTGGCTTCTCGTCGAATATAAAGGGAATAATAAATATGCCAGAGAAAAAGTTCTAGAACCTAAAGTATCATGACTGCCACGTGATTATGACGCAACTGCTTCTGGTTGCATTGAGGGGGCTTCTACCGGAAAACGTCCGATTAGCCATTGTGAAGCTATGTGCATTCCTCAATGCAATCTCTCAGAAGGTGATCGATCCAGAAATCGTACCAAGGCTAAGGAGTGATGTGGCGCAATGTCTTGTCAGTTTCGAGCTGGTGTTCTCACCATCCTTCTTCAATATCATGACGCACGTCCTAGTTTATCTAGTCGATGAGATTGTCATTCTGGGGTCCGTATTTCTACACAGTATGTTCCCCTTTGAGAGGTTCATGGGAGTCCTAAAGAAATATGTCCGTAACTGCGCTAGGCCAGAAGGAAGCATCTCCATGGGCCATCAAACAGAGGATGTCATCGGGTTTTGTGTTGACTTCATTCCTGGCCTTAAGAAGATAGGTCTCCCTAAATCGCGGTATGAGGGGAGACTGACTGGAAAAGGCACGCTTGGAAGGGACTCAATAATATGCAGGGACGGATATTCTTGGTCTCAAGCACACTACAAAATTCTACAGAACTCTACCTTGGTGACCCCGTATGTCGATGAACACAAGAACAGTCTGCGCTCCAAACACCCGAAACAGTGCGACGACTGGATTACATGTGAACACATCAGGACTTTCAGCAGTTGGTTGGGAACACGTCTTAGAGGTGACAACACTGTTTGTGATGAGCTGTACTTGTTGTCCAGGGGACCATCTTTGACTGTATTGATTTACAAAGGGTACGAGATAAATGGGAATACATTTTACATGATTGACCAAGATCAAAAGAGCACCAACCAAAACAGAAGTGTCCGCTTTGATGCAACAACCAAGAGGGGAAATGGCACATATTATGGTTACATAGTGGACATATGGGAACTTGACCACGGACATGATTTTAAGGTCCCTTTGTTTAAGTGCAAATGGGTCAATCTGTCAGGAGGCGGGGTACAGATAGACCCATAATGCGGAATGACAATAGTGGATCTGAAAAATCTTGGGTACACTGACGAACCGTTCGTCCTAGCGAATGACGTGGCACATGTTATCTATGTGAAGGACATGTCTACCAGACCGAGAAAAAGAAAAGATAAGGAAGCGAATACATCATACAATGAGCCAAAGCGCCACATAGTTCTTTCAGGAAAAAGGGACATCGTGGGAGTGAAGGGCAAGACGGACATGTCTGAAGATTATGAAAAGTTTCATGAAATTCCTCCCTTCAAAGTCAAGGCTGACCAAGCATCCTGATAAGCGATGAAGATTATCTATGGTTATGGCGCAATAAGCAAATGACACAAGCGAAGAAAATGTGAAGACTTTCTCCCGCAACTATTATGATGATACCATGCCAACTTTATAACAGACGAGTATGATACCATTGTCTGTTTTGTACATGCACATGCTATGTGGGTGAAATTATGATACCATGTCAACTTTCAAATTTTTTAGAGTTCATTTGAAATGTTTTAATGTCTTATGGTTCGGCCCTAGTAATATCATTAATCCCGGTTCGCTCCTTGTCAACTATGTTCTCACCAAGAACACTCTCAAGAGGGCAGCCACGTGGGGCCATTGGTCCCGGTTCCACGCATGAACCGGGACCAATGCGCCTCGCCCCTGGCCCATGACCATTAGTCTCGGTTTGTGCCACAAACCGGGACTAAAGAGTTGGTCCTCGTTGCGCTCAGAGTTTAGTCCCACCTCGCCAACCGAATGGCGCTCACACCGGTTTATAAGCCCATCCCTCTCTGCCTTGTTGAGCTCCTCTCAAAGTAAAAATAGATGCCTCTATACAGGGAATTTGACCTAAATTCATAGTGAATTTCTCTGAAATTCATAGAAATTTATTATGAATTTAGGTTGAATTTTCTCTATAGGCGCATCTATGTTCATTTTTTAGTAAAGTTAATCACAAACTTGTGATTCACACAAATTTTAAAGAATTCAAATTTCAAATTTGAAAACTAATGGCACTAACAGAAAGTTTATAATTTTACTGACCTAAAAGCAAAAAGAATTAAAAAATAAAGCAAAAAACAAAAAAATAATAATGCAGAAAACAAAACAAAAAACCTGAAAACAAAATAAAAATAGCAACAATAAGTATTTTGTTGTAAGTAGAAACAAAATAAAATAAATAAAGCAACAAAGAAAACAAAAAAACAAAAAAAGTGTTTTCAAATTTGAAAACTAATGGCACTAACAGAAAGTTTATAGTTTTTCTAAAACTAAAAGCAAAAAGAATTAAAAAATAAAGCAAAAAAAATAAAAAAATAATAATGCAGAAAACGAAACAAAAAAACTGGAAAAAAATAAAAATTAGTCCACATGGAGGCCGGGACCAAAGGCCCTCCTGCGTGGGCTCGGCGCACCGGCCACGTGGAGGCCCATCTATCGCGGTTCTGGACTGAACCGGGACTAAAGGGTCACGGCATTAGTAACGACCCTTTAGTCCCGGTTCAGGAACCGGGACAAAAGGCCCTTACCAACCGGGACTAATGGTGGTTTATCTACTAGTGCTTGCCTCTGGCAGACGGCTAGAGTGCCAGAAGGCCATCGAGACTTGGTTTAGTTCATTAGGTTTTGATGTTCTCATGACTTCATCCGGGCAGTGGAGGTGACGAGGCAATGCGATAAATATCTCTGACCCAAAGCTGGTGGCTATGGGAGCATTATGGAGAAGCACGTGTCATGGTGGTGCTAGTTCCAGCGTAGTCGTTGGGCGTGTGGGGATTGATTTTCCTATATCCTATCGGGTTGCGGGGCAGAGTCATTAGCCTCAATGGTTCTGCCTCAGTTCGAAGTGACGTCGACGTTCTCATCGATAGGATCCTTCGAGTGTGTTGTCGGCGTATACATGGGATTACATCTCATCGTTCGAGCCTTCTTCTTTAGGTTGATGGTATGTGCTTTGGATCGTTGTTGGCATCTTCTTCCAATGTCTCGTGACTTCTCGATTACAGTTACAACGACTTATTGACTTTGCCGATTCGAAGCAGAAGTGGCATAGAGCTAGCCTCAGTGTGCGCCATCAGCTTGTGCAAGTCGAAGATGCGACGAACTATCCTTTGGTCTTTTTGTACTCTTCTTTTGTTACAAGTGTTCTTGTAAGCCTAGGACATCATTAATAGCATGTGGTGGCTTCGTCCTTCTAGACTTCGCAAAAAGGTACAATTGTCCCTATCTGATTTAGAAAGACACTCAATAGAGTGTCTCATACATAATATATGACAGAGATGCCACCATAAAAGAAGGACAATACCCGTGCATGTCCTCCTATGTATGAACG
>NC_041391.1:645134403-645169765 GCF_002162155.2 Triticum dicoccoides | reverse complement strand
ACATATACGTGCCTGCCTTACACCCTCATTACAGACAAATGACCCAAGCTAACAGGACGGCCCATTACTGGCTCCACTTAGGCGAGTCGAGCTATTTCACGCGTAAAGCAAGACATAGCCTCGCGCGATAGCTGACCCTTTTCTTGGGGCACCCCTATTTCTCGTCTTAAAGCGAGACGAGGGGGAGCTCTCGCGTTGGGGAGAGCCACATATCGGCCGGCCCAGCCGTGCGGGAGGCCACAGCCTATTTGTTTTCTTTCTTTTCTATTCTCGTTTCTTGAATTATTTTGGTACTGTTCTTTATACTTTATATATATTACAAAAAGCACTCTTCAAAAACACATTTGAAAAATGTTGAGTAAGTATTTAAAAAATGTTGAATAAATATTAAAAAAAATGTTGAACAAAAATTTCAAAAATGTGGAACAAGTAGTTGAAAATGTTGAAAAATATTTAAAAAATGTTAAATAATTATTTCAAAATTTTGAACAAAATATTACAAAATGTTGAATAAGTATTAAACGTGTTGAACAAGTATTTGAAAAAAGTTGAATAAGTATTAAAATTTTGAAAAGGTATTTAAAAAATGTTGAATAAGTGTTCGGACAATGTTGAACGTGTATAAATTTTTTTATCATTTATTTAAAAATATTTGGCACATACAAAAATATAGAGTGAAAGCAAAGACAAACATAAGAAAAAAACAAAAGAAAAACAAAAATGGAGAATAAAAGAGAAAACCAAACAAAAAATGGAGAAAAACCCCAAAGAAAGCCAAATACAAATGAAGCAAAAATGAAAAGAGAAAAAACAGAAAAACTAAGAAACCAGAAAAAACTACTGGAAATCTGGCTCGTTTTACCTCAGGTAGTTCACGCCCTAGCATTTTGCCACAATTTAAACGCTAGCTTGTTGGCTAGCACAACAGCCTACTGTGTGGAAGACCAGCGATCAAATCCCCTGTGAGCTCCCTTTTCCTTCATTTATTATCAAGTGGGCCAGCCAGTTGCGTGTGTGTCATGATTTTCCTTTAGTGAGTGCAAGTGATCGTCTCGCTTAAAGTGAGAAATAGCTCTTGCGGTTTCCTTGACCAATGCATGTTTTTTTACTCTAAACACACTTTACTTAATCAGAAAGGTTTGTAGGAATACAATGAAGGCCTGGTGGGTTTATAAGCCACAAATGGCGCCCATAATCAAGACCAAAAGGGTACTTACGAGGTTGTGCGTCTCAAGATGTGTTGATCTACCATCGAAGGTGAAGGCACGATGGTCAAAATTCCTTCCAGTCTCTGTTATTTCCTTGACAATGCTCGTATATACTCCTCCTGTCCCCTGGTTGATATCATATACCACGCCCTGACAGTCGGAAGCAATGATTATACATGATAGATATAGGTCTGAAGCAAGTGAAAGCGCTTCCCGACATGCTAGTGCTTCCAGAGTAGCAGGATCCGCGATCCTTGGAACCTTAACGACCGAAGCGCCTAAGAAGAGGCCACTAGAATCTCTACAAACGGTGCTGAAAGAACCTTCCAAACTGCTCCTTGCGACCGCCCCATCTACTCTAATCTTTGCCACTCCCGTTGGTGGTGGAACCCACCTATGATGTGATCATCCTGAGACTGATCCTACAACCGCTTGGTTCTTCTTGGGCTTACACTCCTCCAGCTCTCTAATGTATCTCGTAATGAAATTGTGCATGGACAACTGACTCTGAAAGATTTTCTCATGAAGTGCCTGTCGCCGTGAGTGCCAGAGTGCCCACATAGTTACTGCTACCTGAATGAATTCTGCCAAAGACAACATATCTAACAGGACGCACAACCATCTTCTTGCTCTGGCTCTTGGGTATTGTTTAGTGCTTCTACCAGCTCCGGATCCTGTAGTGCCCACACACAGCGAGCAACTGTGCAATGAAGCAAAGAATGTTGCCATGAATCTTCCGCCCCACATAGACCACACCTTGTACTGGTCGACATATTGCTGTAGCAAATCCGTTGTGGGAATTGATTGTTGGGCAAGCCTCCATAAAAAAAATCTTTACTTTGCACGGAACGTCAACTTTCCAAAGCTTCTCCCAAGCCTTTGTGTCTCTGTCTATGTATGAAGAATTAGCACGGCCCTCAAGTCAGGCTTCTCTCCTCATTTTAGTGTCAAGAAGCATGCTTTTTTCATGTACCCAAGACCAAAATTCATCAATGTGTCTAGTGCACAAAGGTATAGACATGATAGCCTGAGCATCCGTTGGAAGAAAAATTTCTGAGACCACAGCTTGGTCCCATTGTGCACTCGGCAGAATCAGTTGGCCGACCCACTGGGGTGGGTCAGCTACTCTGCTCACTATAGGCCTCATATTGGTCGTTCTTGGCAGCTAGTTCTGATCCCATATACGTGTGGTATGTCCATCACCAATGTGTCTGATCAGCCCTTGGGTTAGAACATCCCGACCGTCGATAATAGCCCGCCAAATTTGTGATGGAGCCGAACCCAACTCAGAGTTCAAAAAATCAGTTGCTGGGTGGTACTTAGCCTTCAATACACGAGCTCCGAGGGAGTCCGGATCCGTTAAAATTATCCATGCCTTACTAATGCATGTGGTAACGAGCTCTCCTATATATTAGTGTCGAATAGAGAGCCCATGTTCACGGAATTCCCTATTTCACGCGCGATGCGTATGCTACCTCTTGAGCTTGCGTTGATTTTTTCCTTGAAGATGAAAGGGTGATGCAGCAAAGTAGAGTAAGTGTTTCCCTCAGTTTGAGAACCAAGGTATCAATCCAGTAGGAGACAATGCACAAGTCACCGAATACCTGCACAAACAATCAACAACTTGCACCCAACACGATAAAGGGGTTGTCAATACCTTCATGGTTACTTGCAAAAGTGAGATCTGATAGAGATAGATAAACGGTAAAGTAAATATTTTTAGTTTATAGATCGGAAAGTAAAAGATTACAAAATAGTAGATCAGAAACTAACAAGATGGAAAGTAGAACTTATATGATGGAAAAGAGACCCGGGGGCCATACGTTTCACTAGTGACTTCTCTCAAGATAGCAAATAATACGATGAGTGAACAAATCACTGTCGAGCAATTGGTAGAAGAGCGCATAATTATGACAATATCAAAGACAATGATCATGAACATATGCATCATGTCCGTGTCAAGTAGACTGAAATGATTCTGCATCTACTACTATTACTCCACACATCGACTGACTCCTGCCTGCATCTAGAGTATTAAGTCCATGAAGAATAGAGTAACACATTAAGTAAGATGACATGATGTAGAGGAATTAACCCAAGCAATATGATGAAAACCCCATCTCTTTATCCTCAATGGCAACAATACAATACGTGCCTTGCTGCCCCTACTGTCACTGGGAAAGGACACTGCAAGATGGAACCCAAAGCTAAGCACTTCTCCCATTGCAAGAAAAACCAATCTAGTAGGCCAAACTAAACCGATAATTCAAAGAGACTTGCAAACATATAAAATCATACATATAAGAATTCAGAGAAGACTCAAATAATATTCATAGATAATCTGATCATAATTCCACAATTCATCGGATCTCGGCAAACACACCGCAAAAGAGTATTACATCGAATAGAACTCCGAGAACATCGAGGAGAACATGGTATGGAGAATGAAAGAGAGAGAAGAAGTCATCTAGCTACTAGCTATGGACCCGTAGGTCTGTGGTAAAATACTCACGCATCATTGGAGAGGCAATGGTGTTGATGAAGAAGCCCTCCGTGATCGAATCCCCCTCCGGCAGGACGCCGAAAAAGTTCCGTAGATGGGATCTCATGGGTACAGAAGGTTGCGGCGGTGGAGAAGTGGTTTCGTGGCACCCCTGGAAGTTTTTACTACCAAGTGGAAGGAAAATTGGATGAGGCGGGGCTCAAGTGCATGTCGATGGTAACCAACTTAATGCTATTACTATTTTCTGGTTGAATTTTCCTAGCAAGTGAAGGAAGGGGTTGAGCGGCGCACGGCCTGATGAGAGCATAGGATTAGCATTCTGCGCTCCCGCTCACTTTAGCGCTACCGTATATATATAGAGACCCTCGAGGGGCCCACGAGGAAGGGGGCGCGCCCTACCCCTGGGCACGCCCTCCACCCTCGTGGCCGCCTTGTTGCGTCTCCGACTTCATCTCCAAGTCTCCTGGTTTGCTTCTGGTCCAAGAAAGATCATCGTGAAAGTTTCATTCCATTTGGACTCCGTTTGGTATTCCTTTTCTATGGAGATCTAAAATAGGCAAAAAAACAGAAACTGGCACTGGGCTCTAGGTTAATAGGTTAGTTCCCAAAATAATATAAAATAGCATACAAATGCATATTAAACATCCAAAACAAATAATATAATAGCATGGAACAATCAAAAATTATAGATACATTGGAGACGTATCAAGCATCCCCAAGCTTAATTCCTGCCTGTCCTCGAGTAGGTAAATGATAAAAAAATAGAATTTTTGATGTGGAATGCTACCTAACATATTTATCCATGTAAATCTCTTTATTGTAGCATGAATGTTCAGATCCGAAAGATTCAAAACAAAAGTTTAATATTGATATAAAAACAATAATATTTCAAGCATACTAACAAGGCAATTATGTCCTCTCAAAATAACATGGCCAAAGAAGCTTATCCCTACAAAATCATATAGTCTGGATATGCTCCATCTTCATCACACAAAATATTCAAATCATGCACAACCTCGGTTTCAGCCAAGCAATTGTTTCATACTTTAGTATTCTCAAACTTTTTTAATTTTCACGCAATACATGAGCGTGAGCCATGGACATAACACTATAGATGGAATAGAATGGTGGTTATGGAGAAGACAAAAAGAGGGAGATAGTCTCACATCAACTAGGAGTATCAACGGGCTATGGAGATGCCCATGAATATATATCAATGTGAGTGAATAGGGATTGCCATGCAATGGATGCACTAGAGCTATAAGTGTATGAAAGCTCAAAAAGAAACTAAGTGGATGTCCATCCAACTTGCTTGCTCATGAATACCTAGGGCATTTGAGGAAGCCCATCATTGGAATATACAAGCCAAGTTCTATAATGAAAAGTTCCCACTAGTATATGAAAGTGACAAAATAAGAGACTCTCTATCATGAAGATAATGGTGCTACTTTGAGGCACAAGTGTGGAAAAAAGGATAGTAACATTGCCCCTTCTCTCTTTCTCTCTCATTTTTTCTTTTCTTTTTCTCTTTTTTTCTCTTTTTTCTTTTTTTTCTTTGCTTTTTTTGGCCTCTTTTTCCCTTTTTTTCTTTATTTCCTCACATGGGACAATGCTCTAAAAATGATGATCATCACACTTCTATTTACTTATAACTCGAAAAATTACAACTCAATGCTTAGAACAAAATATGACTCTATGTGAATGCCTCCGGCGGTGTACCGGGATGTGCAATGAATCAAGAGTGACATGTATGAAAGAATTATGAAAGGTGGCTTTGCCACAAATACAATGTCAACTACATGATCATGCAAAGCAATATAAATGATGAAGAGTGTCATAATAAACGGAACGGTGGAAAGTTGCATGACAATATATCTCAGAATGGCTATAGAAAGGCATAATAGGTAGGTATGGTGGCTATTTTGAGGAAGGTATACGGTGGGTGTATGGTACCGGTGAAAGTTGTGCGGCATAAGAGAGGCTAGCAATGGTGGAAGGGTGAGAGTGCGTATAATCCATGGACTCAACATTAGTCATAAAGAACTCACATACTTATTGCAAAAATCTATAGGTCATCAAAACCAAGCACTACGCGCATGCTCCTAGGGGAAGGGTGTTGGGGAACGTAGCAGAAATTCAAAATTTTCTACGCATCACCAAGATCAATCTATGGAGATTCTAGCAACAAGAGAGAGAGAGAGAGAGAGAGAGAGAGAGAGAGAGAGAGAGAGAGAGCATCTTCATACCCTTGAAGATCGCTAAGCGGAAGCGTTACAAGAACACGGTTGATGGAGTCGTACTCGCGGCGATTCAAATCGCGGAAGATCCAATCTAGCGCCGAACGGACGGCGCCTCCGCGTTCAACACACGTACAACCCGGTGACGTCTCCTCCTTCTTGATCCAGCAAGGTAAGAGGAGAAGTTGAGGGAGAGCTCCGGCAGCACGACGGCATGGTGGTGGAGCTTGTGGTATTTCTGCAGGGCTTTGCCAAGCTCTACGGAGGAGGAGGAGGTGTTGGGGAGGGAGTGGCTGCACCAGGGACAAGGGTGCAGCTCTCATGTGCCTCCCCACTATATATAGGGGTGGAGGGGGCATATTTCTTTCCCTCCAAGTCCATTGGGGCGTTGGCAAAGGTGGGAGGAAAGAAATCCCATCCTTTCCTTTCCCCACCGATTGTTATCCCCCCTTTTTAGGGATCTTAATCTTACCCCTTCGAGATATGATCTTATTCCTTCTAAGGGGGGATCTTGGTGCGCCTTGACCAGGGATGTGGGGCCTTGCCCCCACTACCCACGTTCATGTGCCCCCCTTGCAGGTGGGCCCCACTCCGGAACCTTCTAGAAACTTCCCGGTATAATACCGAAAAATCCCGAACATTTTCCGGTGGCCAAAATAGGACTTCCCATATATAAATCTTTACCTCCGGACCATTCCGGAACTCCTCGTGACGTCCGGGATCTCATACGAGACTCCGAACAACTTTCAGTAACCACATACAATTCCCATAACAACTCTAGCATCACCGAACCTTAAGTGTGTAGACCCTATGGGTTCGGGAATCATGCAGACATGACCGAGACATCTCTCCGGCCAATAACCAACAGCGGGATCTGGATACCCATGTTGGCTCCCACATGTTCCACGATGATCTTATCGGATGAACCACGATGTCAAGGATTCAAGCAATCCCGTATACAATTCCCTTTGTCAATCGGTATGTTACTTGCCCGAGATTCGATCATCTGTAACCCAATACCTCGTTCAATCTCGTTACCGGAAAGTCACTTTACTCGTTCCGTAATGCATGATCCCGTGACCAACAACTTAGTCACATTGAGCTCATTATGATGATGCATTACCGAGTGGGCCCAGAGATACGTCTCCGTCATACGGAGTGACAAATCCCAATCTCGATTCGTGCCAACCCAACAGACACTTTCGGAGATACCTGTAGTGCACCTTTATAGTCACCTAGTTACGTTGTGACGTTTGGTACACCCAAAGCATTCATACGGTATCCGGCAGTTGCACAATCTCATGGTCTAAGGAAATGATACTTGACATTATAAAAGCGTTAGCAAACGAACTACACGATCTTGTGCTATGCTTAGGATTGGGTCTTGTCCATCACATCATTCTCCTAATGATGTGACCCCGTTATCAATGACATCCAATGTCCATGGTCAGGAAACCATAACCATCTATTGATCAACGAGCTAGTCAACTAGAGGCTTACTAGGGACATGTTGTGGTCTATGTATTCACACATGTATTACGGTTTCCAGTTAATACAATTATAGCATGAACAATAGACAATTATCATGAACAAGGAAATATAATAATAACCATTTTATTATTGCCTCTAGGGCATATTTCCAACAGTCTCCCACTTGCACTAGAGTCAATAATCTAGTTCACATCACTATGTGATTGTAACGAGTCCAACACCCATTGGGTTTGATCATATCTCGCTTGTGAGAGAGGTTATTCGTCAACCGGTCTGAATCTTTCAAATCCGTGTGTGCTTTACAAATCTCTATGTCATCTCCTAGATGCAGCTACCACGCTCTAATTGGAGCTATTCCAAATAACTGTTCTACTATACGAATCCACTTTACTACTCAGAATAATCCGGATTAGTGTTAAAGTTTGCATCGGTGTAACCCTTTACGACGAACTCTTTTACCACCTCCATAATCGATAAAATTCTTTACTCCACTAGTTACTAAGGATAAGTTTGACCGCTGTCCTATGATCCATTCCTGGATCACTCTTGTACCCATTGACTGACTCATGGCAAGGCACACTTCAGGTGTGGTACACAGCATAGCATACTATAGAGCCTACGTCTGAAGCATAGGGGACGACCTTCGTCCTTTCTCTCTCTTCTGCCGTGGTCATGTCTTGAGTCTTACTCAATATTCACACCTTATAACACAGTCAAGAACTCCTTCTTTGCCGATCTATTTTGAATTCCTTCAAAATCTTGTCACGGTATGTATTTATTTGAAAGTACTATTAAGCATTTTTGATCTATCCTTATAGATCTTGATGCTCAATGTTCAAGTAGCTTAATCCAGGTTTTCCATTGAAAAACACCTTTCAAATAACCCTATATGCTTTTCAGAAATTCTACATAATTTCCGATTAACAATATGTCAACAACATATACTCATGAGAAATTCTATAGTGCTCCCACTCACTTCTTTGGAAATACAAGTTTCTCATAAACTTTGCACAAACCCAAAATCTTAGATCATCTCATCAAAGTGTGTATTCCAACTCTGAGATGCTTACTCCAGTCCTTATAAGGATTGCTAGAGTTTTGCATACTTGTTAGCATCTTTTAGGATTGACAAAACCTTCTGGTTGTATCACATATAACCTTTCCTCAAGAAAATCATCGAGGAAACAATGTTTTGACATCCTATCTGCAAGATTTCATAAATAATGCAGTAACCGCTAATATAATTCCAACAGACTCTTAGCATCGCTATGAGTGAGAAAGTCTCATCGTAGTCAACTCTTTGAACTTGTCGGAAAACATCTTAGCGACAAGTCGAGCTTTCTTAATGGTGATAGTTACCATCATTGTCCGTCTTCCTTCTAAAATCCATCTGTATCCAATAGCCTTACGACCATCGAGCAGTTCTTCCAAACTCTATACTTTGTTTTCATACATGGATCCTCTCTCGGATTTTATGGCCTCGAGCCATTCGTCGGAATCCGGGCCCACCATCGCTTCTCCATAGCTCGTAGGTTCATCGTTGTCTAGCAACATGACCTCCAAGACAGGATTACGTACCATTCTGAAGTAGTACGTATCCTTGTCGACCTACGAGGTTTGGTAGTGACTTGATCTGAAGCTTCATGATCACTATCATAAGCTTCTACTTCAATTGGTGTAGGCGCCACAGGAACAACTTCCTGTGCCCTGCTACACACTAGTTGAAGTGACGGTTCAATAACCTCATCAAGTCTCCGCCATCCTCCCACTCAATTCTTTCGAGAGAAACTTTTCCTCGAGAAAGGACCCATTTCTAGAAACAATCACTTTTGCTTCCGGATCTGAAATAGGAGGTATACCCAACTGTTTCGGGTGTCCTATGAAGATGCATTTATCCGCTTTGGGTTTGAGCTTATCAAGCAAAGACTTTTCTGATAAGCGTCGCAGCCCCAAACTTTTAAGAAATGACAACTTAGGTTTCTCTAAACCATAGTTCATACGGTGTCATCTCAACGGAATTACGTGGTGCCCTATTTAAATTGAATGCAGTTGTCTCTAATGCCTAACCCATAAATGATAGTGGTAATTCGATAAGATACATCATGGTATGCACCATATCCAATAGGGTGCAGCTATGATGTTCGTACACACCATCACACTATGGTGTTCCAGGCGGTATTAGTCGTGAAACAATTTCCACAAGGTCTTAATTGTGTACCAAACTTGTAACTCAGATATTCATCTCTATGATCATATCATAGACATTTTAACCTCTTGTCACGATGATCTTCAACTTCACTCTGAAATTACTTGTACCTTTCAATAATTCAGACTTGTGTTTCATCAAGTAAATATACTCAGCATCTACTCAAATCATCTGTGAAGTAAGATCATAACAATATCCACTGCATGCCTCGGCACTCATTGGATAGCACACATCAAAATGTATTACTTCCAACAAGTTGCTCTCTTGTTCCATCTTACTGAAAACGAGGCTTTTTCAGTCATCTTGCCCATGGGGTATGATTTGCATGTCTCAAGTGATTTAGAATCAAGTGAGTCCAAATGATCCATCTGCATGGAGTTTCTTCATGCGCACATACCAATAGACATGGTTCGCATGTCTCAAACTTTTCAAAAATGAGTGAGTCCAAAGATCCATCAACATGGAGCTTCTTCATGCGTTTTATACCAATATGACTCAAATGGCAGTGCCACAAGCAGGTGGTACTATCATTACTATCTTATATCTTTTGGCATGAACATGTGTATCACTACGATCGAGATTCAATAAACCATTCATTTTAGGTGCAAGACCATTGAAGGTATTTTTCAAATAAATAGAGTAACCATTATTCTCCTTAAATGAATAACCGTATTGCGATAGACATAATCCAATCATGTCTATGTTCAACGCAAACATCAAATAACAATTATTTAGGTTTAACATCAATCTCGATGGTAGAGGGAGCAGGCGATGCTTGATCACATCAACCTTGGAAACACTTCCAACACACATCGTCATGTCACCTTTAGCTAGTCTCCGTTTATTCTATAGCTCTTTTATTTTGAGTTACTAACACTTAGCAACCAAACCGGTATCTTAATACCCTGGTGCTACTAGGAGTACTAGTAAAGTACACATTTAATACAATGTATATCCAATATACTTCTGTCAACCTTGCCAGCCTTCTCATCTACCAAGTATCTAGGGTAGTTCTGCTTCAGTGACCGTTCCCTCATTACAGAAGCACTTAGTCTCGGGTTTGGGTTCAACCCTGGGTTTCTTCACTGGAGCAGCAACTGATTTGCCGTTTCATGAAGTATCCCTTCTTGCCCTTGCCCTTCTTGAAACTAGTGGTTTCACTAACCATCAACAATTGATGCTCCTTCTTGATTTCTACTTTCGCGGTGTCAAACATCGCGAATATTTCAAGGATCATCATATCTATCCTTGATATGTTATAGTTCATCACGAAGCTCCCGTAGCTTGGTGGAAATATCTTTGGAGAAACATCACTATCTCATCTGGAAGATTAACTCCCACTCGATTCAAGTGATTGTTGTACCCAGACAATCTGAGTACAAGATCAACGGTTGAGCTTTTCTCCCTTAGTTTGTAGGCTAAGAAACTCGTCGGAGGTCTTATACCTCTTGACGTGGGCACGAGCCTGAAATCCCAGTTTCAGCCCTCGGAACATCTCATATGTTCCGCGATGTTTCAAAATCGTCTTCGGTGCCTCAATTCTAAACCGTTTAACTTATTGAACTATCACGTAGTCATCAAAACATGTATGTCAGATGTTCGCAACATCCACAGACGACGTTCGAGGTTCAGCACACCGAGCGGTGCATTAAGGACATAAGCCTTCTGCGCAGCAATGAGGACAATCGTCAGTTTACGGACCCAGTCCGCATAATTGCTACTATTAACTTTCAACTAATTTTTCTCTAGGAACATATCTAAAATAGTAGAACTAAAGCGCGAGCTACGAGAAAAATTGCAAAGACCTTTTGACTATGTTCAAGATAATTAAGTTCATCTAATGAACTCCCACTCAGATAGACATCCCTCTAGTCATCTAAGTGATACATGATCCGAGTCAGCTAGGCCGTGTCCGATCATCACGTGAGACGGACTAGTCATCATTGGTGAACATCTTCATGTTGATCGTATCTACTATACGACTCATGTTCGACCTTTCGGTCTCTTGTGTTCCGAGGCCATGTCTGTACATGCTAGGCTCGTCAAGTCAACCTAAGTGTTTTGCGTGTGTAAATCTGGCTTACACCCGTTGTATGTGAACGTTAGAATCTATCACACCCGATCATCACGTGGTGCTTCGAAGCAACGATCTTTTGCAACGGTGCACAGTTAGGGGGAACACTTTCTTGAAATTATTATGAGGGATCATCTTATTTACTACCGTCGTTCTAAGCAAATAAGATGCATAAACATGATAAACATCACATGCAATCAAAAAGTGACATGATATGGCCAATATCATTTTGCTCCTTCTGATCTCCATCTTCGGGGATCCATGATCATCACCGTCACCGACATGACACCATGATCTCCATCATCGTGTCTCCATGAAGTTGTCTCGCCAACTATTACTTCTACTACTATGGCTAACGGTTTAGCAATGAAGTAAAGTAATTACATGGCGTTATTCAGTGACACGCAGGTCATACAATAAATAAAGACAACTCCTATGGCTCCTGCCGGTTGTCATACTCATCGACATGCAAGTCGTGATTCCTATTACAAGAACATGATCAATCTCATGCATCACATATCATTCATCACATTCTTTTGGCCATATCACATCACATAGCATACCCTAAAAAAACAAGTTAGACATCCTCTAATTGTTGTTTGCATGTTTTACGTGGCTGCTATGGGTTTCTAGCAAGAACGTTTCTTACCTACGCAAAATCCACAACATGATATGCCAATTGCTATTTGCCCTTCATAAGGACCCTTTTCATCGAATCCGATCCGACTAAAGTGGGAGAGACTGGCACCCGCTAGCCACCTTATGCAACAAGTGCATGTCAGTCGGTGGAACCTGTCTCACGTAAGTGTACGTGTAAGGTCGGTTCGGGCCGCTTCATCCCACAATACCGTCGAAACAAGATAGGACTAGTAACGGTAAGCATATTGAACAAAATCAACGCCCACAACAACTTGTGTTCTACTCGTGCATAGAATCTACGCAATAGACCTAGCTCATGATGGCACTGTTGGGGAACGTAGCAGAAATTCAAAATTTTCTACGCATCACCAAGATCAATCTATGGAGATTCTAGCAACAAGAGAGAGAGAGAGAGAGAGAGAGAGAGAGAGAGAGAGAGAGAGAGAGAGAGAGAGCATCTTCATACCCTTGAAGATCGCCTAGCGGAAGCGTTACAAGAACGTGGTTGATGGAGTCGTACTCGCGGCGATTCAAATCGCGGAAGATCCAATCTAGCGCCGAACGGACGGCGCCTGTGCGTTCAACACACGTACAGCCCGGTAACGTCTCCTCCTTCTTGATCCAGCAAGGTAAGAGGAGAAGTTGAGGGAGATCTCCGGCGGCACGACGACATGGTGGTGGAGCTTGTGGTATTTCTGCAGGGCTTCGCCAAGCTCTACGGAGGAGGAGGAGGTGTTGGGGAGGGAGAGGCTGTGCCAGGGACAAGGGTGCAGCTCCCATGCGCCTCCCCACTATATATAGGGGTGGAGGGGGCATATTTCTTGCCCTCCAAGTCCATTGGGGCGTTGGCAAAGGTGGGAGGAAAGAAATCCCATCCTTTCCTTTCCCCACCGATTGTTATCCCCCCTTTTTAAGGATCTTGATCTTATCCCTTCGAGATATGATCTTATTCCTTCTAAGGGGGGATCTTGGTGCTCCTTGACCAGGGGTGTGGGGCCTTGCCCCCACTACCCACGTTCATGTGCCTCCCCTTGCAGATGGGCCCCACTCCGGAACCTTCTAGAAACTTCCCGGTACAATACCGAAAAATCCCGAACATTTTCCGGTGGCCAAAATAGGACTTCCCATATATAAATCTTTACCTCCGGACCATTCCGGAACTCCTCGTGACGTCCGGGATCTCATCCGAGACTCCGAACAACTTTCGGTAACCACATACAATTCCCATAACAACTCTAGCGTCACCGAACCTTAAGTGTGTAGACCCTACGAGTTCAGGAATCATGCAGACATGACCGAGACATCTCTCCGGCCAATAACCAACAACGGGATCGGGATACCCATGTTGGCTCCCACATGTTCCACGATGATCTCATTGAATGAACCACGATGTCAAGGATTCAAGCAATCCCGTATACAATTCCCTTTGTCAATCGGTATGTTACTTGCCCGAGATTCGATCATCTGTATCCCAATACCTCGTTCAATCTTGTTACCGGAAAGTCACTTTACTCGTTCCGTAATGCATGATCCCATGACCAACTACTTAGTCACATTGAGCTCATTATGATGATGCATTACCGAGTGGGCCCAGAGATACCTCTCCATCATACGGAGTGACAAATCCCAATCTCAACCGTGCCAACCCAACAGACACTTTCGGAGATACCCGTAGTGCACCTTTATAGTCACCCAGTTACATTGTGACGTTTGGTACACCCAAAGCATTCCTACGGTATCCGGGAGTTGCATAATCTCATGGTCTAAGAAACTGATACTTGACATTAGAAAAGCTTTAGCAAACGAACTACACGATCTTGTGCTATGCTTAGGATTGGGTCTTGTCCATCACATCATTCTCCTAATGATGTGATCCCGTTATCAATGACATCCAATGTCCATGGTCAGGAAACCATAACCATCTATTGATCAACGAGCTAGTCAACTAGAGGCTTACTAGGGACATGTTGTGGTCTATGTATCCACACATGTATTACGGTTTCCAGTTAATACAATTATAGCATGAACAATAGACAATTATCATGAACAAGGAAATACAATAATAACCATTTTATTATTGCCTCTAGGGCATATTTCCAACAAAGGGTTGGTAGGAGTTAACCATCACACGATCCCGACCTCCACACAAAGGATGACAATCAAAGAGATACCTCATGCTCTAAATTTGTTACACAACGGTTCACCATACGTGCATGCTACGGGACTCACAAACCTCAACACAAGTAGTTATCAAATTTACAATTACTCTACTAGCATGACTCCAATATCACCATCTTCATATCTCAAAACAATCATAAAGAATCAAACTTCTCATAGTACTTAATGCACTCTATATGAAAGTTTTTATTATATCCCCCTTGGATGCCTATCATATTAGGACTATTTTTATAACCAAAGCAAATTACCATGTTGTTCTAAAAGACTCTCAAAATAATATAAGTGAAGCATGAGAGTTCATTAATTTCTATAAAATAAAACCTATGTGGTGCTCTAAAAAGATATAAGTGAAGTACTAGAGCAATATTGCCTAGCTCAAAAGATATAAGTGAAGCACATAAAGTATTCTAGTGTATCATGATTCATGCGTGTCTCTCCCAAAAGGTGTGTACATCAAGGATAATTGTGGTAAACTAAAAATCAAAGACTCAAATCATACAAGATGCTCAAAGCAAAACATATATCATGTGATGAATAAAAATATAGCCTCAAGTAAAGTTACCGATAGACGAAGACGAAAGAGGAGATGCCTTCCGGGGCATCCCCAAGCTTAGGCTTTTGGTTGTCCTTGAATATTACCTTGGGGTGCCTTGGACATCCCCAAGCTTAGCCTCTTGCCAATCCTTATTCCATAGTCCATCAAATCCTTACTCAAAACTTGAAAACTTCACAACACAAAACTCAACAGAAAATCTCATGAGCTCCGTTAGTATAAGAAAAAAATCACCACTTTAAGGTACTGTTGCAAACTCATTATTTATTTCTATTGGTGTAATAGCTACTGTATTCCAACTTTTCCATGATTTATACCCCCCGATACTACCCATAGATTCATCAAAATAAGCAAACAACACGCAAAAACAGAATCTGTCAAAAACAGAACAATCTGTAGTAATATGTAACTATCGAATACTTCTGTAACTCTAAAAATTCTAAAAAATAAGATCCACATGCGAAATTTGTGCACCAATCCATATCAAAAATAATCAGGTCAAAAGCACGTTTCAGTAAGATTCTAGAAATTATTTACCGAGCGCAAAGTTTCTGATTTTCAGCAGGATCAACACAACTATCACCACAAGCTTTTTTAAAAGTTTAACTTGGCACAAACACCAATTAAAACATAAAACCACATCTAACCAGAGGCTAGATAATTTATTTATTACTAAACAGGAACAAAAAGCAAGGAACAAAAATAAAATTGGGTTGCCTCCCAACAAGTGCTATTGTTTAACGCCCTTAGCTAGGCATTGAGATTTCAATGATGCTCACATGAAAGACAAGAATTGAAGTGTAAGGAGGGCATCATAAAACACGTGACAAACACATCTAAGTCTAACATACTTCCTATGCATAGGCATTTTATACGCACACAAATAAGCAAGGCAAGCAAAAACTAGCATATGCATGGAAGAAGAAAGAGACTATAGCAATCTCAACATGAAGAGAGGTATTTTAGTAACATGAAAATTTCTACAACCATATTTTCCTCTCTCATAATAATTACATGTGTAATCATAAGAAAAAATTCAACAATATAGCTATCACATAACATATTCCCAACACGATCCACATGCATGCGAAGTTGATACTCTTCCAAAATAGTGGGATTAACATTAACTAAAGTCATGACCTCTCCAAACCCACATTTATCAAAAAATTTATAAGATTGAACATTCTCCAAATATGTGGGATCTAAAGTTGACACTCTTCCAAACCAACTTTCAATATTATTGCAAACACTATTATCAATCTCATAATCATCATGGGGCTTAAATAAATTTTCAAGATCATAAGAAGAATCACCCCAATCATGATCATTGCAACAAATAGTGGACATAGCAAAACTAGCATCCCCAAGCTTAGGGTTTTGCATATTTTTAGCATAATTGACATGAATAGAATTTATAGTAAAATCATTGCAATCATGCTTTTTATTCAAGGAGCTATCATGAATCTCTTCATAAATTTTTTCATCACAATTTTCAGATTAACGAATTTCAAGCAAAACTTCACAAAGATAATCTAGTGCACAAACCTCACTAGCAATTGGTTCATCATAATTGGATCTCTTAACAAGATTAGCAAGTGGATGGGGATCCATAAACTTTTAGCAAGCAAAGATGCAAGCAAAATAAAGGCACATTGTAACACAAGCGTACAAAAGATCGAACGGAAGAGGGGCGAGAAAAGGCAAAGGTTTTCGAAAATCGGTTTAGAGGTGAGGAGAGGAGAACAAGAGGAGACTGGCGAATAATGTAATGCAAGATAGGAGAGTTTATGATGGGTACTTGTTATGGCTTGACTTGACGTAGATCTCCCTGGCAACGACGCTAGAAATTCTTCCTGCTACCTCTTGAGTTTGCGTTAGTTTTTCCCTTGAAGAGGAAAGGGTGATGCAACAAAGTAGAGTAAGTATTTCCCTCAGTTTGAGAACCAATGTATCAATCCAGTATGAGACAACGCACAAGTCACTGAATACCTGCACAAACAATCAATAACTTGCACCCAACGCGATAAAGGGGTTGTCAATCCCTTCACGGTTACTTGCAAAAGTGAGATCTGATAGAGATAGATAAACGGTAAAGTAAATATTTTTGGTTTATAGATCGGAAAGTAAAAGATTGCAAAATAGTAGATCGGAAACTAGCAAGATGGAAAATAGAACTTATATGATGGAAAAGAGACCCGGGGGCCATAGGTTCCACTAGTGGTTTCCTTCAAGATAGCAAATAATACAGTGGGTGAACAAATTACTGCCAAGCAATTGATAGAAGAGCGCATAATTATGACGATATCTAAGGCAATGATCATGAACATAGGCATCATGTCCATGTCAAGTAGACCCAAACGATTCTGCATCTACTACTATTACTTCACACATTGACCGACTCATGCCTGCATCTAGAGTATTAAGTTCATGAAGAACAAAGTAACGCATTAAGTAAGATGACATGATGTAGAGGAATTAACTCAAGCAATATGATGAAAACCCCATCTTTTTATCCTCGATGGCAACAATACAATACGTGCCTTGCTGCCCCTACTGTCATTGGGAAAGGACACCGCAAGATTGAACCCAAAGCTAAGCACTTCTCCCATTGCAAGAAAAACCAATCTAGTAGGCCAAACTAAACCGATAATTCAAAGAGACTTGCAAAAATACCAAATCATGCATATAAGAATTCAGAGAAGACTCAAATAATATTCATAGATAATCTAATCATAAATCCACAATTCATCGGATCTCGGCAAACACACCGCAAAAGAGTATTACATCGAATAGAACTCCAAGAACATCGAGGAGAACATGGTATTGAGAATCAAAGGGGGAGAAGAAGCCGTCTAGCTACTAGTTATGGACCCGTAGGTCTATGGTAAACTACTCACGCATCATCGGAGAGGCAGTGGTGTTGATGAAGAAGCCCTCTGTGATCGAATCCCCCTCCGGCAGGACACCGGCAAAGGTTCCTAGATGGGATCTCATGGGTACAGAAGGTTGCAGTGGTGAAAAAGTGTTTTCATTGCTTCCCCAGAAGTTTTTGGGATATAAGAATATATATAGGCGAAGGAGCTAGGTCAGGAGACCCTTGAGGGGCCCACGAGGAAGGGGGCGCGCCCTACCCCCTGGGCGTGCCCTCCACCCTCGTGGTTGCCTCGTTGCGTCTTCGACTTCATCTCCAAGTCTCATGGTTTTCTTATGGTCCAAGAAAGATCATCGCGAAAGTTTTATTCCGTTTGGACTCCGTTTGGTATTCCTTTTCTATGAAACTCTAAAACAGGCAAAAAACGGAAAGTGGAACTCAGCTCTAGGTTAATAGGTTAGTCCCAAAAATAATATAAAATGGCATATAAATACATATTAAACATCCAAAACAGGTAATATAATAGCATGGAACAATCAAATCTATAATACCTAATTAGTTCATCCCCACTATATTATTTCTCTTGACATGCAGCTATGTCACATCACCACACATGCCAACTCAGCTTATCCAGCCAACCACGTCTTCCTGGAGATTTAGCATCCACTGGAAGACCACCATGCAGCCGGCATGGCGGCATCGGCCGACACCGGCTGGAACGTTGGTTATCCATTGCAACATTTGTGACCATTGATGTACCGACCATTGTATTTCTCTTCCATCTCACTCCTACATATTTTTTTCATTTTATGATTTTGTTTGCATTCCAGGATTCACATTATTATGTTGGTCAGTTTAGCCTTTTGCCATCTAACGCATTCTATTTTTTCCGTCTTTGTTTTTGCATCAATAGGTCGTTATGACGTTATGTGGCTGCAATTTATGGGCAAGTGATTCCAACTGGCAGGCATAAAGCTCAATATTTGTAACCGTGTTTTATGTTTCCCCTCTCCTATTTTATTCCACTTCTTGCCTGCTAAATTGGACAATTGCTCCTCTTTCGTGATTTAGAGCAATTCACTTTATCTTTCAAATATGTATCTTTCTTTCCAGGTATTTCAACATTTTTTGAGATATAGATCCATTGTTCCCAACAAGAGATAGATGTCAACCCTTTCCCAAAGAACAAAAGGAAAAGAAGAAGATTCCACCTTTTATTATGTGCAGATCTTACGGCTCCTCTTGAGAAATCGTTACATTCTGGTTAGTACCATTCCAAGTTAATCATTGGATGATTTATATCATTTCCGGGAGTGTGTTTAGAAATGTATTCAATATATCGTGTATGAATAGGAAAAAATTGTGTTGGTACTTGCTGAAAATTTGTCTATTTGTAGCATTTCATCATATGTTGCTATAATTCTCTAATCTATTCAATACATTTGGTAAGATTTTATTGTATTTGATCTTGAAACCCTCCTCAAATTAATACAGGGGATTCACTGGGGCAAAGCACGAGGAACTTAGTAGGGAAATACATTTTCTGCTCTTATTCTCCATCACTCAACTCTACTCTTACTATTATTTCTGTAATTCTATAAAGATACAACTACATGTGTTCGCAGCAACGCGCGGGATATCATCTAGTTATAGATACGTTGGAGACCTATCAATGTCAAACTGTCGACGCTTCGCACAGGTGAAGTGACCGAGCGATGCGATGGGCCAGCCCATTATGCGTACGCGGTTCCTGTACTATATCGACCGGTTTTGGAAACCTTCAGGAAGGTTCCCTGAACCGGTTTATTTTCTTTTAATTTCTTTTTTTTCTTTTTCCCTTTTACTTTTTGTCATTTTTCTGTTTCTTTTTCTTCTTTCTATTTCCTTTTCTTCTGTTTTTTTGTTTCTCTTTCATTTTCAGAGTTTATTTTTTTTATTTTCATCACTTTTTTCACATTTTTTTAAAATGTTCCAAAAAGTTTAAATTGTTTAAATTTTCAGAATTTTTCTTGAGTTCAAATTCTTGTCATAAATTCAGAAAATGTTCCATTTTTAAAATATTGTCTAGTTTCAAATAAATGTTCCCGTTTAGAAAAATTGGTCACAATTTTTTTTAAATGCACGTTCTCATTTTTTCAGGAGTTTCCAAATTGTTCAGTTTCAAATTTTTGTTCACAAATTTCACAAAATGTTCGGGCGGTTCAAAAGATTTTCCCGTTTTCAATAAAGTGTTCGCAAATTTCAAAAAAATGTGCACATTTTCATTTTAAGTTTCGAAATTGTTCAGTTTCAAAATTTTGTTCACATATTTCAAAAAATGTTCGGCCGTTACAAAACATGTTCACTTTTTTTCAAAAATTGTTCACAAATTTAAAAATTGTGCATGTTTTCATTTTTTTCAGGTGTTTCGAAATTTTTCAGTATAAAATTTTGTTCAGAATTTTAAAAAAAATGTTCGGGCAGTTGAAAACATATTCTTGTTTTAAAAAATTGTTCACAAATTTAAAAAATATGCATGTTTTCATTTTTTTCACGAGTTTCAAAATTGTTCAGTTTCATGTTTTTGTTCATCAATTTCAAAAAAATTTCTTGTTTCACAGTTTCAAAAAATATGTTCGTGTTTTCAAATTTTTGTCTTGGAATTTCAAAAAATGTTCCTAATTTTTAAAAATATTTCAGTTTTAAAATTTTATTCACAAATTAGCAATTTGTTGGTGTTTAACAAATCCCTTCGGTTTTTTCAATAAAAAATTGTTGTTGAAATTTAAGATATAGTTTGGATCTGCGCTGCTGATTGGTTTATTAAGCTTGGCACTGCTAAATACTCCCTCCGTCCCAAAATTCTTGTCTTAGATTTGTCTAGATACGGATGTATCAAGTCACGTTTTAGTATTAGATACATCCGTATCTAGACAAATTTAAGACAAGAATTTTGGGACGGAGGGAGTAATCAATAATGATTGCTAGGTCAACTGGTAGAGTCATCTCAGGTATGGCATGAGGTCCTGGTTTTGAATTCCCTCGACAGCGTCAATTTTTTAGCTACAGCGTGCTGTCGGTCGTTATATTCATGGGCCGGGCCAATAGGACAGCCGACTGTGAGAAACCGCGCCAAGCTACTGTAGCAAACCATATTTTGTCTTTTTTTTCTTTCTGTTTTTCCTTTTTGCACTTTCTCTTTTTTATAGTTTCTATACTATAATTTCAATAATATACAACAAACATTTTTCAAATACACATTTAACATTCTTTTATAATTTTAGTATATGGAGAATAATTTTATAATATATTATTAGAATTATTAAATAGAAACTAAAAAATATTAAATACCGCGAACTTTTTGTAATAAACAGAGAACATTTTTAGTTATGCTTTTAATATTTTTGTAAGATAGGTTTAACATATTTTTAATAGACGAGGAACATTCTTCTCATACGCGGTGAACTCTTTGGGTAATATATGCTAAACATTTTCTTTATATACGATAAACATTTTTGTAACAGACGTTGGAAAATTTGTACAATTCACCATCTTTATGGCTATAAAAGTGAATTATGTAGAAATAATAAGAAAAGAGTGATAAAAGAAAAGGAAGGAAAAAAAAGAAAAAACAGAAAGAAGAAAAGGCAACAGAAGAACCTGCAAACTGAAAAAAAGGGGGGAGGGGGGGATCCGAACTGGGTCGGCCCAACTCGCCTTGCCAGTAGGCGTCGGGTCGTCTGCTTACCGCGTGCAGGAGGCAAATCAGGGCCGTGACTATTTCTCCCGTTACGTGAGAGGAGCCACTGAGTCGGGCGGGCCCATGCGCGAAGAAAACTCCAGCCTGTTTTCTGTTTTGTTTTTTCTTTCATGTTTGTTGTTTTTGCTTTTTGCTTTCTTTTTTACTTTTGTTTAACATTTTTAGTTATGCTTTTAATATTTTTGTAAGATAGGTTTAGCATATTTTTAATAGACGATGGACATTCTTCTAATACGCGGTGAACTTTTTGGGTAATATATGCTAAACATTTTCTTTATATATGATAAACATTTTTGTTACAGACGTTGAAAAATTTGTACAATTCACCATCTTTATGGCTTTAAAAGTGAATTATTTAGAAATAATAAGAAAAGAGTAATAAAAGAAAAGGAAAGGAAAAAAAAGAAAAAAGAAAAAGAAGATAAGGCAACAAAAGAACCTGCAAACTAAAAGGGGGGGGGGGGATCCGAACTAGGTCGGCCCAACTCGCCTTGTCAGTAGGCGTCGGGTCGTCGATGGAAGAACACTATAAAAAGCTTAGAAAGATCGGATGGAACGACTACAAATGATCCTGCAGAGATGGCCTCGATCACAAACGAGTTTTATAAAACCCTGTTCACTTCAGAAGGTTCGACGGGGATGGATGCAGTACTTAATACTGTCCCGGTTAAGGTTACTCATGCGATGAACACGCTCCTGACCGCTCCCTACACCGGCGACGAGGTGAAAAAAGCTCTTTTTCAGATGTATCCTACCAAGGCACCAGGGCCGGATGGATACCCGACACATTTTTTTCAGAGACACTGGGAATTATGTGGTGCCGAGGTAACTAATGTGGTTTTGCACATTCTGCGAGGGGAAGAAAGCCCGAAGGTAATTAATGAAACAATCCTTGTTTTAATTCCAAAGGTGAAATATCCAACTAACTTATCCCAGTTCAGGCCAATTAGCCTGTGCAACGTCTTATACAAGATTGCTTCCAAAGTTTTGTCTAACAGATCGAAACAGATCTTACTTGACATTATCTGAGAGGAGCAGTCTGCCTTCGTTCCGGGACGGCTTATCACAGATAACATTATAACAGCCTATGAGTGCTTACATTTTATGAACCGAAACAAAGCCCAAAGGAACAAATATTGTGCAGTTAAGTTGGACATGATGAAAGCATATGACCGAGTCGAGTGGAATTACCTTGAAGCTATAATGACCAAGTTGGGTTTTGCCCCTTCTTGGGTGGCTACAATCATGCGCATGGTATCATCGGTAAAATTTTCAGTTCTTTTCAATGGTACTAAGCTTGAGGAGTTTCTCCCATCTAGGGGAATCCGTCAGGGAGACCCTATTTCTCCATACCTGTTTTTGCTGGCAGCGGAGGGCCTTTCGTGCCTCTTAAAAACCCAAGATGAATCATCGAGCCTCAGTGGAATTCGAGTTGCTCCGTCGGCACCGCCGGTGAGCCACTTGCTCTTTGCAGATGATAGCCTGCTGTTTGTCAAAGCCAGTTCTTGTGGAGCAAATCAGTTGTCTTCCTTGATGGAAAGTTACTGCAATGCCTCTGGCCAAAGGATTAATTTAGCAAAGTCCTCTGTGTTCTTTAGTAAAGGCTGACCCTCCGCTCTCAAGGCCGAAGTTGATGTAGGGCGGAACCCTATGGTGACGATCTATCACGTTTGGAGTGGATCCTACAGGGAATCATGAAGAACACGCGGAAGCACACGAGGGAATCACGGGGAGGAACAAGAGAAATCACTCAACCAACAAGGAATCGATCACACAAGTGCTAGATCAAAGAACACAAAGAGATACACGAGATCCAAAGTCAACAAAGGTAAGGATACATAGGTAACCGATATTCTCCGTGAGGAGGTCTTGAATCTGCGAGGGGATCTTCCCAGAAGGGGGTCTTGAATCCGATAGGATCTTCTCCAAGGAGGCCGCGGTCTCTCACGAGGAGGAGATCTGATGGATGAGCGAAGCTCTATCTCTAACTTGAGCTAAATCAACATTAACCCTAAAACGTATGGGAGGAGGGAGTATATATAGTGAGAGGGTCGAAGGGGTACATGGGCCACTGCCCAGAGAGCTGCGCGCAGTCAGGGGCGCCGGATGTTCGAGCGGTGGGCCGGATGTCCGGTGGTTCACGAGGGATCGGATATCTGGGCTGGAGGTGCCGGATGTCCGGTGCTTCCGGAGGGACCGGATGTCCGGTGGTTCTGGCGGATGTGCGGGCTGGCCTGGGTCTTCCAGATGCATTCGGTGATGGAGGGGCCGGATTTCCGGGAGAAGGGGCCGGATGTCCGGTAGCTCGTGAGGGGCCGTATGTCCGGGCCTGGGGACCGGATGTCCGGGCTGGCTTGGCTGATTCTAGAGCTTTCTGGATAGAAGGGGGCCGGATTTTCGGGCGATGGGCCGGATGTCCGGGCTGTGGCCGAATGTCCGGGCCTGTAGCAGCTGGCTCTTCTTCCTTCTCCTCTTCCATGCTTCTGCGCACGCTCGGCCTTGGTTCTTGGGTTCTCCATGGTCTCCTTGGGTGTACCTGAGTAGGCACAAGGTCCGCGCTTGAAGTAGCAACCATGTCTCACATGTGGAAAGTGAAGGTTTAGAGAGGAGCGAGTTCACCTTGTGCCCAATGGCGTATAGTCGAGGTCTCATCTTATGTATCCTTGGGGCTTGGAGAGTAGTCGGAGTGTACATGGGGATGAACGTGGGATGCTCCGCATCATATCCCCCCCCTTGGGAAAGATCCGACCTCGGATCGTGATCCTCATCACCATGGAAACGGTTGTCATGGACGAACTTGTAGTTGGACGGAGTTGAAGGCATGACGCAATCCAAAGTACTCAAAGGTGTCTCCGGTATGTGGTACATGCAAAATGAGGAAAACAAGCAACACTCGGAAATACAATGGTTAGCGCACACAAAATGTCCATCATGTAAGAATGAGTCCGTGCGGCAAGATTGGCCGTGACAAAGCGCATGAAGCTTATCAAGATGATCTAAAATGATATGTAAAGCATTCATGGGAGGAAAAGCAATCATTGTGTACACAAATGTGTTATGAATATGAGCAATGCAACCATGGTGCAAAATGATGTCATAATGGGATGGTTTATCAAATGCATGAACATGGCAATGGATGCTCAATATGTGCATATTATCATGCAATTGATGGTCGACAATATGATCATTATGTATGAATATGCCATGAAGGAAGATCACAACAAATTTGCTAAGGATATGCACAAGCTCATATATCATGGATGACATGGGGATACAAGATGCAACAAGGCAATCATAATATGAGTCAATCCATGCATAGGCTGCAAACTTGTGGTGAGTAAGATATGTCCATCAAGCATGACATGTATGAGCACAATCAAAAAATATGGAGGTGTTGGTGTACCAAAGCTCGATGTCGAGGCATGAGTGGAGTGTCAAAGGTGCATCCAATAAGCACGAGCGCTCCTCAATGTGAAGGTCCATGTAGCCAATCTCCAATGTCGCTCCTCCGTTCACGAGATGTATCATGTAGACAACAAGAAGGAAACAACAATGAAAGAGTGACCCATCCAATATGCGTATTTGAGGATTGCTCAAAGAGAAGGAGTTCACCTCAAGACAGTTCCCGAAGATGTTGGAGTTGTACATCATGTATGCCTTCACATAACCAATATGTCACATAACGGCACCGCCTTGTGAATCCTCCAAAATGGAAGAACATGACAAACACTCGGAAAAACAAATGAGGTTAGCAGAAGTGCAAAACCTATCATTCGAGTGGTAAGATACCCAACAAGTGTATGCATCATGCTCATCATAAGAAAGTACAAGGGAGCATTTCATAGTATGGAGGCATATGATGCAAGAACAACCAAAATGCAATAGGCTCAATCAAACAAGCATGCATCACAAGTAATTTGTCAAAGTCTCCAAGATCAATAAGCATAGTATGGTTGCACTCAATACAAGTGGATATGAAAGAGGCAACTAATGGACACAAGAGACAATGATCAAGATATATCATGTGAGAGGCATGAGCATAAATGTCATCAACCCAAGAAAGTAAGTAAGAGTGGAACATGGGTGATGCAACCAAGCAAGCAATCATAGCAATCAAGTCAAGCAATCTAGTAGTGCTAAGATGCAACATACTAAGAGGAATCAAAGCAAGCATGTCATGTGTGCAAATAGTGGGCATGAATAATTCACATGTCATAGCACAAGCATGAAAGCAAGATATGAGTAGAATAGCATGAGTGTATTGGTGAGAAGCCATATGTAAATAGCAATGGGTCATCATGACTCTCCCAACACAACAAGCATCAATAGCATGGGGCACATGATAAACATGGCAAAAGCAACAAGGATCT
This sequence comes from Triticum dicoccoides, assembly GCF_002162155.2. Classification (NCBI taxonomy): domain Eukaryota; kingdom Viridiplantae; phylum Streptophyta; class Magnoliopsida; order Poales; family Poaceae; genus Triticum; species Triticum dicoccoides. The sequence goes on along the minus strand of NC_041391.1, from coordinate 645,143,695 downwards.
CCACCAAGCATGCAAATTTCACATACAAGTATCATAATTGTGCATCATGGGTAAATGCAAGCAAGGGTCACAATTGCATGGCAAAGGCATAGAAACAAGCATAACATGCAAAGTGAACATGATAGTATGGGCATAAGGGTACAAATGGTATATAGCCCATAGCCGTGTGAGAGCCAAGTAGAAGAGATGCGGGTAGTCCTTGCGCAAAGGGAACGGTGGTAAGGATAGTCCACGGGATCCCATGTCGTCGTTGCTCTCAAGAGCTCGTTTCGTCAACTCATGAGATTGTGAGGTTGACGAGTGTTCATAAGTACCTACACAAAACAAAGACAAAGGAAAATTGTGTGTGCATGGTATATGTACACATCATCCATCATGATGCGCACGTGCATGTGTCGGTTAGCACAAAATATCCAATTCTCAAATAAATGAGATGCGTGATATAGAAACATGTCATCCATCATGAGAGGTTTGTTATTATGTATAGCATAATGGAGACTCAAATGGTGTAATGCATCATGAGAAATATCTAGAGCATTGTTATTCATGGAATGCATAAGGTGCACGCAATTGTGGGAATCATGCAAAGTATGAAATGCATCAAGATCTCCTAATATGTATGAGGAAACTATGGCGGTCTCCTCATGAGCAAGAGTAGAAACATCACGTGGAGAATATTGATAACATCCAAAACAAAGCATATTTGGTTCAATGTGATCATGGCATGGCATAGTAGATGAATTGCGCAAATCATGTAAAGGAAACATGGCAATATCATCACATGAAAAACAAAAGCCAATGACCATCATCTCCTCATCTATGCCATAAGTGCAAATGGGATTGATTTTAATGGGGCATGCATAGTTACTATGTTGAGATTGAAATGAGGCAATATGGGAGATCTCACTCATAGCATATGACAAGTTCAATGTATTGTCAAACATAATGTGACCAATAGAATTTTCACATGATATCCTATGGAGCATAGCATCACAACTAGGCAACTCAACATGCTCATCATCATATTCATCATAAATAGGTAAGTCAAGGCATGAAGAAGTCTCACTAGCATGAATCATGGCAATAGGTGTGTCAACATCATGCAAGCAATCATTGTCAAGAGAGTCCACTAGTGGGACCAGATAAGCACCATCACCTATGTTACCTTTGGAGCGCCGCTCATGTGTTGTAGGTGAGGTATTGAAGATCGTCTCATTGTCATCTTCATCTTGATGGAACCATGTGGGGGGGTGCATCATCGTCCACGATGGCCATCGTCGTCTCCAATGGAGGAATAGACTCGTCAAGGATAGGCATGTCGTCATGTAGGAGACCTGGCACCAAATAAGAAAACACACTAGAAGTAGAGGTTAAGTCATTAGAAATCATAGTGGCCTCACATGCCGTGTCAAGTACCTCACTCTCTAAGTGTTGTGGCTCACTCACTCCATCAAATATGCTCTCACTAATATGGTTGGTGGAGTCACTCAAATAGCGCTCAACCTCACATAGGATGTGTGGCATGCTCTCATGTGTGGGGCTAGTGGTGGTCACACTCATCCTCTCATAGGAAATGCTCTCAATGTCACATATGGTTGAGTCACTCATATCACTCATGTGGTGGTGGCTCTCTTCACATGGCACTTGGGGCATCTCTTCATATGTGGGTGTTGGAGAGATGTTGGTGCAAATGTCTCCATGCGCGGTCGCGTAGCTTGACTTGGAGTATGAGTCCAATATGGGCGCCGTCTTCATGTTGTTGAAGAGGTTCGCGCTTGTCGCCGTAGTCGAAGGGGATGGCCCTTGCTCGACATTCTTGTCGCCGTCTTGTTAGAGGAGGTCCATATGATGTGGCACCTCGTAGCTCGTCTCCATGATCGAAGGGAGTGTCCCATGCTCGGCCATCTTCCGTGAGGGGCTTCCGAAGATGGAAGTGTTGTCCTCACTCGTAGGTGGTCGCCTTGGACTTGATGAAGTCGATGTAGGCGTACACATGGGAAGTAGGCAAATATGCCGTACGTCCAAAGACGAAGATGCCTTGAGAACACTTGGCGAAGATGCCGAAGTGGTTGATGTAGCCGTAGCGCCGTCTTGGTGGTGGTCGTCTCGCGATCTTCTTTTGTGCTCATGAAGCTTCGACTTGTACGTTTGCGCTTGTGTAGCATCTTCATGATGATGGTGTCGTTGTCGTGCTTGAGCTCGTAGTAGATGTCGTTCATCGTTGTCGTGCACATGATGCTTGGAGGTGACTTGCCCTTCATGACGATGTGGATCACGAACATGATGGTGGTCGCCATGTAGATGTGGACGAGGACGACTTGTGCTTGCATCGTTTTTGCGCTCCGAAGACTTGTGGCTTGACCGTCGCCGCCTTGAAGATGACAAAGTGGAAGAAGACTTGATCAAGGTCCGAATCTCCTCGATCCTTGCATCTTGCTCCTCTTTATGTGCGGCAAGCTTCTTCTCGATGTGCTCTCGCAATCTTGATTGTGCGCCGTGCACTTGTCGTTGTAGATCGAAGATAGACGCTTTGGTGATGTAGTTGTTCACGCCGTCGTTGTTGTCGAGGACCGGAGAGGAAATGCCTTGCCCATCCATCACAAGACTCGAGCAAATATGAGTGGGAGAAAGAGAAGAACTTATACCAATGTACCTTGACCGATGTTGACAATGAATCAAGTTCACTCAAATGCGGACAATGAAATAGCACTATTGGTACCAATCCTTGTCGGTTCTCACACCTACACAAGTAAAGCTCATGGTGGAGGTCGGTGAGGATAGTGGCACAAAAATTTAATGCAAAATGTTAGCAAGAGTCAATAATGTTGAAAGAGATTCACAAATTCGCAAGTGAAACAAATGGACCAATAGCAAAGAATGGCACACGGAAACACACACACGGATAGATAAATGGGGTCGTGCAACCAAGGAATGAGCACAAAATGTGGAATCCATGGAAAACGCTCATGTTGCACAACTCAAGAGAGACGCTAGCACGATTGCTCAATAGGCGGATACGACACTTGTGCACAACCTATAAGATGCAAAATGGATAAACTTCTATCCCAAGTATGCTATGTATGTATGGTTCCCGGTGTTCTCTCAAGATGATCCAAGATGATCGGATATGACAATCTTATATGCAATGTGGTATGATGCTATGGCACTTGCTTACAAGCTCTTTTGCTCTTTCTCTTTTGCTTAAAAGCTTTATTTCTTTTTTTATGGCCACTTTGCACAATGCACAAACCAAGATAGCAATTGCGTATATGCGGGAACAAACTTGTGACACAATATATGATACCAATGTATGCACCACGATGAGATGGTATGTATGCTATGGGAAGTATGATGACTAATGTGCACAAGTAATGTTGCCGGCAATACTCAAATGGCTAGTCTCGATAGGCAAGTAACGCAAAATGGGCTAGGGGTTAACAATGCAATGGCAAGGGGAATATACAATGGAGGGATACCACAATACCAAGATGATATGAAGGTTACCGTCCTTGGCGATGATGAGTGGCGGTGTTCTTGATGTAGAAACCAAGATGATGGAGTCTCGTCCCTAAGTAGCCGAAACACCTTAGGAAACGGAAAAACCGCGAACTCAAAATCTCAAACGTCAAATGTCAAAATGGTGGTAGCGGAGAGCGGTGGTGGTTTGCACTTGGCAATGCGGAAGTGGGATGATGGGCTATACACGTGTCGGAGTTGAAGTTGCCGTCCCTAAGTAGCCTAAACACCTTAGGAGACACAAGCCACAACTCGAACAAAATTGGGTTAAGTTGGGTGTCGGAAGTGTATGGTGGGCACGCCTATGTGGAAGTGGTGGTGGTGGTTGATGAAGAAGCAATCGTCCCTAAGTAGCCGAAACACCTTAGAAGACTCGAATCACTACTCAAGCAACCACTAATGCTATCGTGAACAAAATGGGTTAGGTTGCGGAAGTCGGTGGTGGTTATGCGGATGATATGGTGGAGGGCCTAGGCAAACTTGCCAAAATTTGGAAAATTTTATGGAGTCAAATGGTGTTGGTGGTATTTTTGTGGGAAGGGGGATGTCAAGAGCTTCAAAACGATCTAAAGAACGTCAAAATCGGACTCCGGATGAATTAGTTATGACCGAAACGGTGAAACGGGGGAGGCTGAAATGCCAGGGACCGGATATCCGGTGGTTTGGCCGGATTTCCGGTGGCTGAAAGTCCAGAACCGTGCGCGAATTGCGCTCCAGGGGCCGGATGTCCGGGCCAATGGCCAGATGTCCGGGCAGGCCGGATGTCCGCTGGTCGGGCCGGATGTCCGGGCTCCCTATCCGAGGATGAACTCAAGAAACTCGATTTTGGGGGCGGAAATTGATGATTCCGGGGGAAAAATTGCGGAGATTTCGTGGATGGAAAGTGGAGAAACTTGGGGAAATGCTAGATCCACTTGAAACCAAGCAAATCCATGGATCAAAATCAACAAAACATCATCAAACCAACAAATCACAAAAAAATTTGGGGCTATTTTTGGTGGGGATTTTCGAATTTAGGGAAGAACACAACAATATTAGGCTAGAAAAAGAGGGGGTAGGGGCTCCAAATTCGTGATCAACCTTGCTCTGATCCAAGATGATGTAGGGCGGAACCCTATGATGACGATCTTTCACGTTTGGAGTGGATCCTACGTGGAATCACGAAGAACACGCGGAAGCACACGAGGGAATCACGGGGAGGAACGAGAGAAATCACTCAACCAACAAGGAATCGATCACACAAGTGCTAGATCAAAGAACACAAAGAGATACACGAGATCCAAAGTCAACAAAGGTAAGGATACATAGGTAACCGATCTTCTCTGTGAGGAGGTCTTGAATCCGCGAGGGGATCTTCCCACAAGGGGGTCTTGAATCCGATAGGATCTTCTCCGAGGAGGCCGCGGTCTCTCACGAGGAGGAGATCCGATGGATGAGAGAAGATCTATCTCTAACTTGAGCTAAATCAACGCTAACCCTAAAACGTACGGGAGTAGGGAGTATATATAGTGAGAGGGTCGAAGGGGTACATGGGCCACTGCCTAGAGAGCCGCACGCAGGCAGGGGCGCCGGATGTCCGGGGATCGGGCCGGATGTCTGGTGGTTCACGAGGGACCGGATGTCCGGGCTGGAGGTGCCGGATGTCCGGTGCTTCCGGAGGGACCGGATGTCCGGTGGTTCTGGCGGATGTCCGGGCTGGCCTGGGTCTTCCAGATGCATTCGGTGATGGAGGGGCCGGATTTTCGGGAGAAGGGGCCGGATGTCCGGTAGCTCGCGAGGGGCCGGATGTCCGAGCCTGGGGACCGGATGTCTGGGCTGGCTTGGCTGATTCTGGAGCTTCCTGGATAGAAGGGGGCCGGATTTCCGGGCGATGGGCCGGATGTCCGGGCCTGGCCGGATGTCCGGGCTGTGGCCGGATGTCCGGGCCTGTAGCAGCTGGCTCTTCTTCCTTCTCCTCTTCCATGCTTCTGCGCATGCTCGGTCTTGGTTCTTGGGTTCTCCATGGTCTCCTTGGGTGTACCTGAGTATGCACAAGGTCCGCGCTTGAAGTAGCAACCATGTCTCACGTGTGGAAAGTGAAGGTTTAGAGAGGAGCGAGTTCACCTTGTGTCCAATGGCATATAGTCGAGGTCTCATCTTATGTATCCTTGGGGCTTGGAGAGTAGTCGGAGTGTACATGGGGATGAACGTGGGATGCTCCGCATCAGAAGTTCAGAATGCTCTAAATATTTCAAAGGAGTCACTATCAGATAGATACCTTGGGATGCCAACATATGTGGGAACTTGCAATAATGGAGCCTTCAAATTCTTGAAGGACAGAGTCTGGAATAAAGTTAAGGGGTGGATGGAAAAACTTTTGTCAGCAGGGGACAAAGAGGTTTTGATAAAATCAGTGGCGCAGTCCGTCCCGGTTTATTCCATGTCATGCTTCAAATTGCCGTGCGGCCTGTGTGAACATATCAACTCATTGATCCGGAAATTTTGGTGGGGGAGCAAGGAGGGGAAAAGGAAGCCAAGTTGGGTCTCCTGGAGCACGATGACCAAGCCAAAGTATTGTGGAGGTCTTGGATTCAGGGATATCGAGCTTTTTAACTTAGCTCCCTTGCAAGGCAAGCATGGAGATTATTAATGGATCCAGACTCGCTTAGTGCACGTGTACTGAGGGCCAAATACCATCCAGGGGCTGATATTTTGAATGCTGAGCTTGGATCGGCTCCCTCACAAACCTGGCGGGCTATAATTGAGGGTCGCAATGTTCTCAAACAGGGCATCATAAAACGTATAGGTGATGGACTCACGACACACATATGGGATCATAATTGGCTCCCGAGACCAGCAAATATGAGACCTATAACTAGCCTGCTCGCTAATCCGCCACAATGGGTCAGTGATCTCATTTTGCCCGGCGCTGAATGGGACCGAGCGGCAGTTTCACAGATTTTCTTACCCACAGATGCACAAGCGATCATGTCTATACCCCTGTGTACGAGACAAATCGAGGATTTCTGGTCTTGGGTACACGAGAAGAACGGTGTTTTCACAGTTTACTCAGCTTACCGAATGCTGGTTGAAACTAAGATGCGAAGAGAAGCCTGGCTCGAGGGGAGAGGCCATTCGTCAGATACCTCCAGAGACGCTAAATCTTGGGATAGACTATGGAAAGTTGACATTCCATCAAAAGTTAAAATTTTCCTGTGGCGGCTAGCACAACAGTCTGTTCCCACAGCTGATGTTTTACATCATCGGGACATGTCAACCTCGACAAGATGTGGACTGTGTGGATCTGAAGATTCATGGCAACACTCATTACTTTATTGCACGGTAGCTCGATGTGTTTGGACGCTGCAAGATCATGATCTGGTGGAGGCTTTAAATAGCACCCGTGAGCCTGATGCACGACGATGGCTATTCTCCCTGTTGGATACACTTTCCTCTGCTGAATTCATCCAGGTTGCAGTTACTATGTGGGCTCTTTGGTATGCACGTCGGCAGGCTCTCGATGAAAATATCTTCCAAAGCCCACTTTCCACGCATAACTTTATCATGAGATATATCAGAGAGTTGGAAGACTGTAAACCCAAGAAGATTGGTTCGACTTCTGTTAGAAGTACCGAACAACCAAGGCAAAAATGGATCCCACCACCGCCGGGTCTCTCAAAGATCAGGGTAGACGGTGCGGTTTCCAGAGATAATCTGTATGGCTCCTTCAGCGCCATCTGCAGAGATTCTTTGGGTCAGTTCCTGGCAAGGTTGGAAAAAGCGGTAGGCGTAAGCGAGGCGGTTGGCCTTCGCCTAGTGCCTAGGCCACGCCTGGGAACTTCACCAATCAAAATACATGGCATCACGGAGCCTGCAACCCTCGAAGCGCTAGCTTGCCGGGAGGCGCTTGCGCTAGCCTCAGATTTGGCTTTGTCGGATTTCATAGTTGCTTTTGACTGCCAAGGTGTAGTAAATGATATCAAGCATGGTACGGGAGGGACTTATGCAAGCACAGTCAAGGAGATTGTTGACACATCAAGAGACTGTCATCAGTGTACCTTCATCTTCGAAGGTAGAACCACCAATATCGAGGCGCACAGTCTCGCTAAACATGATTTCGGTCTGGATCTTGGACGCCATCTGTGGCTAATAAACCCTCCAGACATTCATTGTATCCCTATGAACTTATTTGATTAATAAAGTGTGTTTAGACTCAAAATAAAGGAGGCAAATCAGGGTTGTGACTATTACTCACGTTACGTGAGAGGAGCCACCGAGTCGGACGGGCCCATGCGCGAAGAAAACTCCAGCCTGTTTTCTGTTTTGTTTTTTCTTTCATGTTTGTTGTTTTTGCCTTTTGCTTTCTTTTTTACTTTTGTTTATACTTTAAAAAATTCTACACATATATTACCAAAAACTGTTAAAAACATTTAAAAATATGTTCAACAAGTATTTGAAAAATGTTGACAGTATTTCAAAAATGTCGAACAAGTATTTAAAATGTTGAACAAGTATTTGAAAAATATTAAACTAGTATTTTGAAAAAAAATGTTGATCATGTTGGGCCGGCCTGATACTGTAGCACATTAAGCGAGAGTTGCACTCTCCTCTCGCTTAATGTGAGAAATAGACGCCGTTGTAAATCGGGTCTTCAGGGAGTAATGCTAGACCCAGGTAAAGTAACTTACGTTTTTTATGTAACAGAAAACATGGAGACTTGAGGTTGGATCGACGGGGATAGGAGGGGCCCACATCCATGAAAATCAGGGGGCCAAGAGAATTAGTTAAGCAGGTTGCGTAGGATTTAGTAGATGAATTACGTGTTACTCAAACAAAAAGTAGATGAATTACGTAGATGTAGATGTAGCATTTTCGGTCTCCAGGCTATATGTTGTCTGTACCAATTTCTAATAGAAATTGCTTGCATGTGACGACTAGCGAGCCGGCCTATTAGTGCGTTTTCTTCGCTCTGCTCTATTTTTCTTCGTTTTTTTTTCTATTTCGTTTTTTTTCTTTTGTTCTATATGTTTTTCCCTGTTTTCTTTGTTTTACAATGGATTTCTTTGTTTTCTTCATTTTGCAATGGTTTCCTTTGTTTTACAATGGATTTCTTTCTTTTCTTCATTTTGCAATGGTTTTCTTTGTTTTCTCATTTTACAATTGTTTTCTCCGCTCTGCCGCCAAGTCCAGCAGGCTGCATTCTTGCTTGTTGCTGAGAGTGCAGGAGATGGGAGTGAAGGAGAAGGGGAGGAAGGGACGGCAACCAGGATTTGGGTGATGTGGATGCGTCGTCGCCAAATGTTTATAGCCGGAGATTGATGTTGCATGGCGGCAATCCAAACGAACACTTTTTTTTTGGGGAATGCCATCATGGCGGTTTATATTTCATGAGCAAAAAGGGCTACATTTTCTAACAAAATGTCTAACAAAAACCTGGGAGGCTCGGACTGCCATACAATGGTTCGCGAGTCCTCCGACATAGTAGCCAACATATCAGCCGCCATATTGGCTTCCCTAGGGCAATGTTGAAAACTAACTGAAACAAAATTACGACAAATAAAAGCGCACTCCTCATAAATTGCTGCTGCCGGTCCAAGCGAGTTGCCACCAGATTGCATCACTTGGATCGCTTCCATACAATCAGCTTCAATCACCAGTTTGTTGCAACCCATGTCGTTTGCCAGAATGAGGCCGTCTCGGAGCCTCGGGCTTCCGCTGTCGCCGCGTCCTCAACGAACCGAATGTCGCTACATGATGCTGCAATGAAAGATCCAGAAGTGTCGCGTAAGATTGCACC
>NC_041391.1:645120790-645134287 GCF_002162155.2 Triticum dicoccoides | reverse complement strand
CCTCAAAAAAAGAGGCATCTACGTTGAGTTTTACAAATCCCTCACTTGGCTTGGTCCATCCATGTCTCCCAATCTGGCCTGGACCCTTTTTCTTTGCTCTTGAGAAGTTCTTGGACAGCGTGGAAATTGCTTGTGTTGATTGTGTAGGATCCTGTAGTTGTTCACCATGCGTAAACTTCCTCCGTTCCCACCACAGGTACCAAACTGTCGTTGCAATTACCTCTTTGCAGTTAACACTCGGAAGCAGCGATGCCGATACATTAGGAGTTAGAAGTAGGTAAGCTAACACTGTCGCACCTTCCCTTTCTAGGGATCAAAGCTCGTTGATCATGTTTGCCATGCCCAGTGCACTCCAGATAGCTTGAACATGTTGACACTTGAAGAAAGCATGACTGATACTCTCACAATCCGGACCGCAAATAGGGTACAATGAGTTAGTGATCATATGCCGATTAGCCATAATGCCCCGACAGGGTATTGCCCCATATAGTGCCCTCCAGTAGTGAATTTTCACTTTGGCTGGGACTCGCAATTTCCAAAGGATACTCCATATAGGACTAGTACTTGCGGATATCATAGAGTTCATTCTCCACAACTTTCGTCCATGCTGGTGATCCCACTCCATATGATAGGCTGTCTTAACCGTGAATATCCCTGTCCGGTTATAATTCCATGAAACGAAATCCTCCATCATACTCAAGGCAAGGGGTATGTTCAGAATTCTTTGAGCATCAACTGGCCAGAATATATCTCTGATTAGTTGTTCGTCCCATTCTCTATTCTCCAAGTTAATAAGCTGAGAAACTTTGGTAATGATAATATTACCTCTCTTGGTCATAACTCTTCTGTTTGGGCTGCTAGGAACCCACAGGTCATCACATATGCTGATTTGGGTGCCGTCTCCCACCCTCCAAATGTACCCTTTCTTGAAAGTTTGGATACCACTCCATAAACTCTGTCAAGTGTACTTCAGAAAGTCCGAGTGAGTGGTTGTGCTATTAATGGACGAGTGGTTACATGTCACATCGCCCCGCTCATCGGTGATGTCGGAGTAATGGGCCACGAGTAGCCTAACCCGAGTCCCTGAGCCTTTCAAGACTTTGGGTCGGCTTCGCCCCACGAGACTTCAGAATGAAGCACCGCTGTAAGTGCATCTAGTGCCACCCCTAGTTGGTTTTGGAGTATTGACGACAAACCTGGTTGAGGGACTAATGTGTTTGTGAGAATTGCAGGATAACACAGGTAGTAGTCCCTCATTGATTCCGTTTACCTATCGAAGATGACCCCTAAAAATGTGTGAAGACATTGAATGGTCTGTGAAGCTATTCACGTTGAAGAATATGACATGAGAAGACATCGCATGAAGACTATGGAGCGCGAAGACTTAGCTGTTTTTTTGTTTCCTTTCTTCTTTGTTGAGTCATAGGAACCACCGCACTGTTAAGTGGGGTCCAAGTGAATAAAGTCAGAGTGACTGAAGTGATGCTCAACCAAATCCTATGTCTTTGAGCGAAGACAATGAGAGCAAATCTTATCCAGAGTCGGATGAGTCAGCTTTACTTGTAGCCCAAGTCAAGCTCCCGCGTGTGTTTGAAATCTGACCGTTGGAACACGTGTCAGTTCCTTAGTGACCCAGGGTCATTTCGGACAAATCAGGTCGGGTTGCCCAGTGGCTATAAATAGCCCACCCCCTACACCATAAAGTGGTGGCTGCTTAGAGTTAGTACACTGCTTTTATCGTTTGAGAGCAACCCACCTCCAAAGCTTTTGAGAGAGAATCCTTGTGAGGACAAAGCCCAAACCACCCAGAGCCCAAAGAGTGTTTGGCATCACTGAACTCTTTCTGTCCGCGTGATCTGAAGACTTGTTACACTTGAGGACTGTGAATCCTCCAGCCGGTTAGGCGTCGCATTCTGTGCATCCAAGAGTCATTGTGGATTGCCGATGAACAAAGTCTATGAAGGTTTGGAAGTCTACCTTGAAGACTTACCAGAGTGATTGGGCGGGGACCGAGAGTCCTTAGCTCAAGGGGAATAAGGTGAAGACGTAGTCTTCTGAGTTAAATCTCAGCCTCCCTAACCAGACTACAGTTGTCACAGCAACTGGAACTGGTCGAACAAACCCCTGTCCTCCCGAAGCTACTGGTTCTATCTCTCACTTCTCTTCACTTACAGTTTGTCTTCATGAAGTCATTGCATGCTTGCATTATCTATTTGACTTCACTGTGTGACTACTTGTCCTGATTGGCTTCATACTATCTTCCATCCCGATCCTTACTACCTAGCTGCTAATAGTCTTCGTGCTTTCACTTCATTGAATACTTGACTATGGCTTGTCTAGTGTAGTCTACCTTCCGCTGGATATGAATAGTGTCATTTCTATTGTTTGTCTTTGAAACTCCCATGTTTTGAAGACTTCCATAAAAATCGCCTATTCACCCCCCTCTAGTCGATAACTAGCCCTTTCAATTGGTATCAGAGCAAGGTACTCCCTTGTTCTGTGTGATTTGGTTTAACCACCTGGAGTTTTAGCTATGTCGACTGCAGGGATAATCAAAGTCTCCGCTGCGTGCCCCATCTTTGATGGCACCGAGTATCCCTACTGTAAGAATAGGATGCACATGCATCTTGAATCCATTGATGTCGATCTGTGGTTTGTCGTCAAGAATGGCGTTCCCAAGACTGGTGAAGGTGTCACCCCTGCTGATGTCAAGAAGTTCATTCAACTAGACTCTACAGCCAAGAACATCATCTGTGGTCATCTGACCAAAGGACAGTATGGCCGTGTGAGCGCTCTGGAAACGTTGAAGCTAGTCTGGGACTAGCTCTCCAAGGTCAATGAAGGCATCTCAACTCAGAGAGATCAACGGATTAGTACTCTCCGCAACCTCTTCAACTGCTTCAAGAGACACGACAATGAGAACATCCAGCTCACAATTGATCACCTCACTGATATCACAAATGAGCTCCAAGCACTCGGCGCCACTGAGATTACGAAGCATGAAATAGTGAAGACACTACTGAGATCTCTTGACAGCTCATTTGACACCTTAGCCCTGATGGTACAAGAACGCCCTGACTTCAAGACACTTGATCCGTCAGACATACTTGAGAGGCTCAACACACATGAGTACCAGCTATCTGAGAAACGAGATATCTATGGCCCCAACTATGGCCGAACTCGCACTTTGAAGGCAAAGGCTGCTGCTTCCTCATCTGAAGAAGAATCTGACTGTAGTTCCGGTGATCCTGAAGACATTGGAAAGGAGCTTGCTATGCTTGTGAAGAAGTTCCAGAAATTCACCAAGAAGAAAAGCTTCAAAAAGTCTTCATGATCCAACTCAAGGAATGATGAAGCTTCCACCAATGACCACAAGAAGAGAACCTGCCACAAGTGCAAGAAACCTGGTCACTACATCTCTGAGTGTCCACAATGGGATAATGAGAAGAAGAAGAAGAAGAGCAAAGAATATGATTCTGATGACAAGAAGAAGAAGAAATCCTCAAAGTCTTCTTCCAAATCTTCTTCCAAGTCTTCATCACACAAGAAGAGCTCATTAGGCAAGGCTCGTGCCTTTGTTGGGAAGGAAATGGATTCAGAGGAGGAGTCTGCTTCTGAGGACACGCAGGTGGAGTCTGAGGAGGAGTCCGACTCTGGTGTTGTGAGTCTGACTCTAGCTACAGCTTACGTCGCCAAGTCCATCTTCACAACTGAAGACAATGGCTCCTTCACCAACGCTGATGATAATGACAAGGACTCGACTCCCACCTACTGCTTCATGGCACGTGGTGCCAAGGTAAACTTACGTGAGGCTTACTTTCAGACATCAAGTGAAGATGACTCTGATGGTGAATCTAAACCTAGTTACAAAACACTTGCTAAATTTGCAACTGAACAACAGAAAGCTATGGAACATACCCAAAAACTATTAGACAAAATCGATGACCTGTTGGACGCGGAAATGACCAAGTCTCAGTCCTTAATTGAAGACATAAAAAATCTTCATGTTAAGTACCAGGAACTTGAAGGTCGACATGAATCACTCTCAACTTCTCATGAAAAACTTTCCTATGATTATCTTCAAAGGAAGCAGGAACTTGACAAATTGAGATCGGCTCATGAAGATCGTCAAAAGGAGAATGAGTCACTTCGCACTCAACAGGTCAGTTCCGCTCAGGAAGGATTTGAACCACCATGTCTAAAATGCATTGAGCGTGATAACGCTGCCTCTATTGCTGAATGTTCTACTGCTACTACTGTTGAAATATCTTCAATTGCTGATGTGGTAACTAACCCCTCTGTTGAGGATACCACTACTATTGCTGATGAGAATACCAGGTTGAAGACACTGCTTGAGACAGGGATGTACAAAAGTCTCAAAGGGCATCAGACATTATGTGATGTCCTCAAAAAGAAGATTCTGAACCGAAACCCTAGGAAAGAGGGTGTTGGGTTCAAGAGGAAAATGAATGTTGATGGGTCGTACTGGAAGCCTGAGCAGTACCCCGAAACCACATGGGTTGCTTCAAAGGAACCTTTAGTAGATCCATCCACCTTATATGGTTTCACTTGTACTAACCCTATTATCATTGATGAATCCTTTGATGCAAACTATAAATTGTTTAAGAATCAGAATGGCAAAGTGTTTGCCAGGTATATCGGTACTAACTGCAGGAATGGGCCACCTATGAAGAAGATATGGGTACCCAAAAGTTGTCTTAAGAATCTTCCCGTGGATGTCATCATGACACCACCTGTGAAGAAGACAAACCCCATACCAAAGGCTTCATATGGTCCTAAAGCTTCATACAGACCAAGGACTCATCTGAGTCACCCTAACGTCAATGGTTTGCAGGGAAATCATACTAAGACCCATGAATATGAGTGTGTTTCATCAAACCGCTATGTTCATAGAACTAAGAACTTTTCTTCTTATTCATATGAGTATTATTCACCCCCTGCAAGGCTATTTACTAGGGCTCCGAAGCCGAAGTTCTCAGATGCTGCACTTAGACTCATTGCTTCTAAGCCACCCCTGAAAATGTGGGTGGTTAAGAAAACTTAACTCTCTTTTGCAGGGAAAGGTCTCCAGCCAGAAATCAAAAGGCGTCCAAAGCAAATGCTAGAGACCTTAAAAATCTTGTAGGGCCCAAGATAAAATGCCCAAATGGTCTTACTATGTATTTCGTTCCAGGATTCCTTGACACTCATCCTATCTATCTTAACCAAGACCTGAATTTCCATGTTCCACTTGTTCGTCAAATGTTTCTGCTTCACAACTCGCTTGGTGAAGCCTATCCCCCAAACTGCACTGTAGGCTACGACACCTCGGGCTTCAGAATGGACTATGGATAGTGTATGCACTAATCAAATGACTAGAGATCGAAGCCTTCTGATGGATTCAACACTATGTCCATCAGACAAGAGTCACATCACATTTGCTGACACTGGTAAAAGCAAGGTATTGTGTCTAGGTAGAGTTGCAATATCAAGGGATCAGCACATGGATAAAGTGATGCTTGTTGAATCCCTTGGTTTCAACTTAATGTCTATCTCAATGCTTTGTGACTTAAATATGATTGTGCTATTTGGAAAATATCGTTGCCTTGTACTAATGGAATCTGACAAGTCTCTAGTCTTTGAAGGGTATCGAAAAGATGATCTGTATATGGTAGATTTCTCTGCTGGACCGCAGATGGCCGTATGTCTTCTAGCAAAAGCTTCAGAGTGTTGGCTTTGGCATCGAAGGCTAGGACACGCTGCCATGAGGAACTTGCACACTCTCGCAAAGAAGAAGCATGTCGTGGGCATCGAAGGCGTCAAGTTGAAGAAGGATCACCTGTGTGGTGCCTGCGAAGCTGGAAAGATGACCAGGGCCAAGCATCCCTCGAAGACAATCATGACTACATCTCAACCTTTCGAGCTGCTACACATCGACTTATTTGGCCCTACTCACTACTCTACTCTCAATGCTACTACTTGCCTCTATGGCTTTGTCATTGTTGATGATTACTCTAGATATACTTGAGTGCATATAATCCTCTACAAGACTTAAGTGCAGGATGTCTTCAGACGCTTTGCCAATCGTGCCATGATGAACTATGGCATCAAGATCAAGCACATCAGAAGCGACAACGACACTGAGTTCAAGAACACCGGCCTCGACTTGTATCTAGATACTTTGGGTATTACTCATGAGTTCTCTGCTCCTTACACACCTCAGCAGAATGGCATCACGGAGCGCAAGAACAGAACTCTTATTGAGATGGCCCGAACAATGCTGGATGAGTACAAGACTCCACGGAAGTTCTGGCCTGAAGCCATTGACACTGCATGCCATGTCATCAACCGTGTTTATCTTCACAAGCTTCCGAAGAAAACCTCCTATGAGATCCTAACTGGTAAGAAGCCAAATGTAAGTTACCTTAGAGTATTTGGTGCTAAGTGCTGGATCAAGGATCCACACACTACAAAAAAAAGACACATCCGTGACATTTTGGGCCGAACAAATTTTTTTCCTGTCATACATATGACACTTCTATGACGATAATTGTGACAAAACCCGGTATCATCATAGATGTGGTGGGCTCCTACTTCTATGACAAAAAATCATGACAAAAAATGGGCTTTTCGTCCTGGGCGGGCCGGAGACGCAGCTGCATGACATTCTTTGGGCCGTCCATGACGGAAAAAACCGTGGTAGAAGCGAGGGCGAGGAAACTTTCGGGGAGTTCCCAGTTATGGTGGGTGGTTGGGGGCCGAGCGATGCGTGTTTCTCTCATACACGTACGCGCGTGTGTGCGAGGCGTTGGCTCTAACTGAACTCGAGCGAGGTGTTGGGCTCTAACTGAACCCGAGCGATTGCACTGCAGGCTATGCGCTACTGAACCCGAGCGATCGATTCCTTCGCCACTGCTGCTAACTGAAGCCGATCGATGCTGCCTCTCTAGATGAACAGTGAGCGTTGCGGGAGGGGGGGGGTTGGATGAACAGTGAGCGGTGGGAGTGGATGAACAGGACCCGTGGCGTTGCCTCTGGATGAACATGACCCCGATCGATCGAGCCGGTTGGGGCTGGATGAACAGGACCCCGTGGAGGGCTGGATGAACAGGACGACCCCGTGGAGGGCTGGATGAACAGTAGACGATGGAGGGGGTGGATGAACAGTAGCCCATGGAGGGGTGGTTGAATAGGAGCCCGTGGGAGGGGTGGTTAAACAGTAGCCGGTGGAGTAGCGCGCGGTGGAGGCTGGATGAACAGGAGCCCGTGGATGAACAGTCGCTGGTGGAGGCTGGAGGAGGTCGACGGTGGATGAATAGTAGCCCGTGGAGGCTGGAGGAGGTCGACGGTGGAGATGAACAATATCCCGTGGAGTCCCGTTTTGCGGTACGCCACACCCCTCCCGATGAACAGGACCCCCGTTTCGACCGTAGCGCTCGAACACAAGTCCGTTTCGTCCGTTTTGCAGTACGCCACAGCCCTCCCGATCAATAGGACCCCCATTTCGACCGTAGAAGGTCTGTTTCCTCCATTTTGCGGTACGGCAGACCCCTCGCGATGAACAGGATCCCGTTTCGAACGTGGCCGGTCAAACACAAGGCCATTTCCTCTGTTCTGCGGTACGTCAAGCCTCGTTTCCATCGCATGTTCCATCCAAGCCCTCCCGATAAACACAACCACGCATTCTGTTCCGACCGAGCCGGTTGGCTCCCCATGAACATGACGATGACGTTGTTTCTCCGTTCTGACCCAACCAATGTACACGAGCCCTGGCCGTACGTATATATGCGTGAGTAGGCGTTAGAGACCCCGCCCGTATGTACACATACGTGGCCGTATTTTCTTTCTTGCACCCTGGTCGATGTACGTACGTGTACATGCTATGTGCGCGCCTCTACTACGACACGTGCGTGCCTCTACTACGACACGTGCGCGCCTCTACATCCACTAGTATGTACGTACACGTTCGCGACCAGAATGACAACGCTACGTACGCTTCAACCAGGTGGTTCCCGACTATCAGGCACTTCCTTGCATGCGAAGATGTAGCTGGTGGGTCCCAGCAGTCAGGGGAGCGAATCATTTTTTTGCCCGGACGCACTTCCTTGCGTGTGAAGGTGTAGCTTGTGGGTCCCAGCAGTCAGGGGGCGAATCGTTTTTTTGCCCGGACGCACTTCCTTGCGTGCGAAGGTGTAGCTGGTGGGTCCCAGCAGGCAGGGGGGAAACGTTTTTTCCGCAAAATACAGTGGCCCGTCCGGTGGGTCCCCGCTGTCAGGTGGAGGAATAATTATTTTGCGCGTAATAAGGAGGCACTTCCTTGCTGCGGCCGTGGACCCAGCTGTCAGCCTCTCCATGTACAATCCATGTCCGATGGAAGCCGTCCTTGACCACATTGACCATGTCGCGCCGAGAGCACCAGGGCGGTGGACGACGGCGAGGCCTAGGAAGGGGACGATGCGGAGCCGGGGAAGACACGACAGTGGATGCCCACGCGTAGAGGAGTACGAGGGTTCACTGGTTCGCTGCGGTGTGAGGCTGCCGTCGCTGCAGAATAACATGGGGTGTGGGTGAGTAGAGGGATGGCCTGGCCAGCGGTGGGAGTTGTAGGCGGCGGTGAGGCCTCCGCGGCATCGCAGCCGGCCACAGGAGGCAGGAGCACGAGGCACGACCGGCGCTGGTTTGGGCAGCTGGAGCAAGAAGACCAGAGGTTGAAGAAGCACTACGGCCGTTGGATGGACATCGTACGGTCACTGGAGCTAGAATCATGCATATTGACTAAGTTGACAAAGCCCTCCGTCCCTGTCAACTTAGTAGGCCCACAAGCCTGCCACTATACTGGGTCCCAGCTAACAGGGGGAGTATTCATTTTTTTGTGCGTAATAAGGAGGCACTTCCTTGCGTGCGAAGATATAGCTGGTGGGTCCGAGCTGTCAGTGGCGGTAACGTTTTTTTCGCGAAATATAGAGGCCCTTTCGGTGGGTCCCTGATGTCAGGTGGAGGAATCATTATTTTGCACGTAATAAGGAGGCATTTCCTTGCGTGCGGCCATTGACCCAGCTGCCGGCCTCTCCATGTACAATCCACTTCAGATGCATGTCGGTCGTTGACCATGTTGACCAGGCCGCGCCGAGAGCACCAGGGCGGTGGACGATGGCGAGGCCTAGGAAGGGAACGACACGGAGGCAGGGAAGACTCGGTAGTTGTTTCCCATGCGGAGGGGAGTATGATTGTACGAGGGTTTACTGGTTCGTCTGCCATTGCCGGAGAATAACATCAGGTGTGGGTGGGTAGAGGGATGGCTAGGACAGCGATGGGAGTACGGTGGGGCGGTGAGGCCTGCGCGGCAGCACAGCCGGCCGCGGGGAGGAGGGAGCAGGTAGTCCCGCCGGCGCTTGTTTGAGCGGCTGGAGCATGAAGAGCAGAGATTGAAGAAGCACGACGGCCGTTGGATGGACATCCAATAGTCACTACTCTCATGTGTTGACTAAGTTGACAGGGCGTTGCGTGTGCGTCAACCTTTTTTTATGAAAGCATACGCGTCAACCTGTAGTAGGCGCACAAGTCAGCCTCAAATCTGTGGAAAACAGCAGACATCCCATCTGCAATTATTTCTAATAATGTACAACCCATTTGCTAATTCTTAAGAATTTTTTTGGACCCCATCTTCTTTTTGTTAGCATTACACCCCATATTGTGGCCACGGTTAAAAAGTATACGAAATTTTGCATATTGTGGTGCGATCAACTGTATTTAATCCTGAAATATCGATTCACATTCAAACTATTTTGAAAAATAATTTATATAAATATAAAATCCAAATAATTGTCCACGCATAAAAATCAATGGAATTTAAAATCTTGTAATTAAAAAAATTGAAACTAATTCCCAGTTTGATGTGTTTTAAAAATGTACAACCCATTTCTAGGAAAACCGAATGAAACTCTCCTCGTCTTGAAAGATTTGCAGCCCAGCAGGGCC
Source organism: Triticum dicoccoides (assembly GCF_002162155.2). Taxonomy (NCBI): domain Eukaryota; kingdom Viridiplantae; phylum Streptophyta; class Magnoliopsida; order Poales; family Poaceae; genus Triticum; species Triticum dicoccoides. Next base: position 645,124,309 of record NC_041391.1, on the reverse strand, counting down.
GATAAAGCAAGTAGGCCTTGTTTGGGTATTTCTTTTAAAAAATAGAACCAGGCTAGCCATTTTCAGCAAGAAAAAAACACAACTGGGCTCATGATGTGGTAAACATAGATAAAACCCTAGCTAGACGGGCCACGGCCCCGCACAGCCCCGTTGTTACCCTGATCCGTCGCTAAAACTAGTATAAATAACAACTGCTTGTTCCTAAAAAAAACGCGCGACCTGCTGGGTCCCTAGTGTCAGCCACTCGTAGTGTAATTCTCTCGTTTATTGACTACGTTAACAATGGCGTGAGCCCCAGATGTCCAACCATTAGGAGGAACCATATATTTGGGCTTGTAATACAGAGGCACTTGCTTGCGTACTGCCATGACGCCGGTGGGTCCCTACTGTCATCCTCTCCACGTACAGTCATCTCCTTGTTCCTCTCGGTTGTTGACGATATTGACAATGCAAGAGGGCGGCACACCACGCATGGCGAGCGAACCAAGGCCGCAAGGCGGAGGACGACGGCGAGGCCTCAGACGGAATGAACAGGAGCCGTGGAAGATGCGCTGGTCCAGTCGCAGGCGGAGGGGAGTACGAGGATTGACTGGTTCGGGTGCGGGTGCGTGTTGGGGCTGACGTCGCCGGAGAATAATGGGACATGTGGGGGAATAGAGGGAGGGACTAGCCAACGTTGGAGGGTACGTACGGTAGGGCGGCGGAGGCGCAACCAGCCATGGGATGCGGGAGCAGGCGGAGCCGACGGGGTGGTTCAGTTTGGGTGGCTGGAGGAAGAAGACAAGAGATAGAAGATACATGACAGATGTTGGATGTCAATCCAACGGCTGGTAGGCAGAATCGTTTGTTGACTGGCTAGGCTATTTCCTTGCGGGTCCCAAATGTCAAAATCCAAATCTGTCACGGTCATGCAGCCTTTCCTATGAAAATGTACAACCCATCTGATGTGCTAGTTCGAAATCAGTTTGTGGGTGCCGGTGGGGGATAATCACTTGGCTTCTGTAATGCACAGTGAGCTCAAGAAGCTGGCGAGAGTGATGTTATGTCCCTTGGTTGGGATTTGTTACAATATTTCACTCTAAATTAAACGAATGGCAAGCCATGCCTTGTTTCAAAGAAAATATGACAGTCACAACCGAGTTGAAAAGGGCAGGAACATCTAACCCAGCTTACAAACTGTACAAAAGCACGAGGGTTAATTGTTCATCAGGTTTACAAAAAAAACCCAGGTTGAAAAGGGCAACAACATCTAACTCCAGCACTGTTTTCGGCAGTCACAGTCAAATGGATCGGTCAGGTCCATAGAATGAACATCCTGGGTCGTAAAATTTACTGGATTATGACCACAATATGTTGTAAATAGAAGCCCGACACGTTCAGATGCTCTTTTGCCCACCTGAAACTCCTTTTTTTGCTCTTCGACATACCCATCCGTCAAAACCATGCTGCTGATAAACTTAAGCCTAATGGACAATAGTAACCTCGTATTCAGCAGGAAGAATGTGACAAATCTAGTGTTTGCACGGTTGGCTACATATCGTTCTAGCATTATTGTCTTCAATCGAATCTCATGAGAAGTGAGAAAATCCCGATGCTTACGAATCCACCGATTGGTTATAACTTTCTTACCCAGTCCTGTTGCCTAAATAGACATGAAGATTGAAAACAGTTAAGGTCTAAAAAAAGAGTGTCGAAAGATCAACAACTGAATGGTTAATTCTAGTACACTATATGCGGGCTTCCAATGTGCGTGTGAAATTATCACCTTTATATACAACTTCTCCAGACATGGAAAGCATTGCAGCAAGCCAATAATCTTGTGCAGATCAAAACTAATCATTTGGATATATAAGATCTTGACAGAATCCAGCACCATTGATAGGCCATCCATGGAGAAACTCTTCATTGAGCATAGAACATAATATTAGTACAAAATGTGTACTCCAAGATGATATATAACTTATGGGCAGAAATTTAAAATGCAGCTTATGGTTACAAGTGTAGATGATAATATAGAGTACCTGAAGAACTGTGGAGCCAAACACCATATTGAAATGAGCACAGAGATCATGTTTTACACCCAAGGTCTCCAGTTTAGGCGCAGAGAGGACGGTTACTTGCAACGGTGAATAACTAGAATCAAGGATCAACCTTTGAAGTGAAGGGGCATCTTGGATGATGAGCTGCCTTCCGTTAAAAGAAATTCCAATTCTTACAAGGTTAGGCGACTTTATTTGGAGACAACCGATTCTAACTGTGAAAACAAGCACCAAGCACTCCAGGGCAGGGCAACTGGAGTGGATGATGCTGTGCAATGAGGCCTCCGATATACGAACCCGCACAAGTGAAAGTTTCTTGATAAATGGGAGTCAAAGGTTTAGTACCAGATTGTCTGGTAGGTAGCACAATGCAAAGGTGGCAGTGTGGAGAGAGGAAGAAAACTGCGAGATGGACATCGGTGCTGAGGGCACAAGTTCATGGCGTTCGGTATGTGGTATGTGATTTCCAGGGGAATAGTAGAACTCAAGCAGCTGTAGTTCTGTGAATTCAGGGGATTTCAGCCAGGCGTCCACCATGCAGGGCATGGTATGCTTGCTCAGGTAGCATGACGGGATGCAGAGGCTTTGAACGAGCCTTGGTGGGAGGAGATGATGGCTCTAGGGATTTCAAAATCATTGAAGGGAGATAGCTGATGACAGTCGAGATTAAGGGGCACGGCGCGCCATAGAGGGCGCCACCGAATTAAGAGGACTTGGGTGCGGCAGCAATCCTTGGTGGGGAGAAGCGAGACGATCTCCCCAAGGACGGCGTCGGGGAGATCGCTGATGCGGTCCACCCGAGATTCTACGGGTTCCTGGGATCCGGTGGAGGAGGGGTCACCGCTTCTCCCCACGCTGCCGGGTGCGGGATCTACAACAGGCGTCGCCGCTGGCGGGAGCCTCATCTTCTTGGCGCTGGGGTCAGCTGACTCCATTTTCCTCGAGGGCATCGCGTCACGCTCATGGATTTGAGCAGAGTAATGAATGACGAGCCTAGTTGTAGTGCGAGTGAAGAAGAAGGGGAGCTGAGGTTTTTTCTGTAGTAGTGAGGAAGAAGGGGAGCTGGGGTTTTCTGTAGGAGTGAGGTGAGGAATTTGGGGGTACGAGTGGAGCAAGCTGACGTGAGGTGGATGGGAGTGAGGAGGAAGAAGAGCACCCAGGATTTTTTGGGGGGCGGTGTGCTGGGTGTGGGTAGCGCCTCTCATTTAGTAAATATAGGGCTTTTGAATTGATTTTACTATTTAGTAGTGTGGATGGGATGTTTTGTCTTGGGTCCAGAGAAACAATTACTACTAGTACAGTGGAGACACTCTATAGCTACCCATAAAAACAATTACTACTAGTACAGTGGAGACACTCTACCGCTTCTGGCTCCTCCTAGGTCATTGAAATGTCTCCCTCTACTGAATGTCGTTATACTTTTGTTCACCGACATGCGGGCCATGCAGCGCGCGGGCCCAAATGCCATCCACCAAATTAG
>NC_041391.1:645058049-645120312 GCF_002162155.2 Triticum dicoccoides | reverse complement strand
GGATGAAGCAACCATCATTTCACTCTTCGCTGAATCCCCTTCTCCCTCACCGTCTTCAAGAAAGGCAACACTCGCATCTGCCACTGTTCTTCTCTCCCAACGAAGGGAAAGTAAGCGGATCCGTGATGTTGGTATATATTCGTTCAGAGAAAAAAAGGAACTTTTGCAAAGCAGTAACCGATCCTCACTCTCTTTTTTGTTTCATTGTCATTGCGATTGTGTTTTCCTTTCAGTGGTCTCCTAGTATTCGTCAGTTTCATGATGGACCAAGGAGAACCAGGAAAAGATCTGCCGATATTGGAGTAGACGCGGGAGGCTGATCCCCACGAGACAGAGAGCTCCAAGAAGATGGAGGCAGCCACCGAGCCGACCCCAGATACGCTCACGGACACTACTGAGATGGTCAACGCCCCGTTTGAGGTTACAGCCCCCGTGGCACTGCAGGAGCAGGTTTCCCCCCTTTGAGGATGTGTCCCCCCCCCACTGAGCTGCCCAAGGTGATTTCTTCTTTGCTGATCTCAATTGTGGTGTTTCATCTAAGTATGTGGTGATTAATAATGCAAAATTTTATTAGCTTCGATGCCATGCTATACATAGTGGTTTAAATAACTTGTGTTTCTTATACTGAAAAGTAATTCAGAATTTGTTTTTGTTTCAATTAGAACCCTGATGCAGACAAGGATTGTGTGGTTGTACATGTCACTCGCTATGAGGCGGATGACCTGAATATATGCACTGGGAAAACAGAGTTCTTAGGCTGTTGGATCCTGGAAGCCATTTGCGGTTATACCAATGAAGAGTTGTATTCTAGCCTCACTGTTGTCAGGCGTGTTGTCCAGGGTGTACTGAAGCACAAGAAGTTCAAAGCTACTCCTTCGTTTGTGAGCCATACTGTTCTTGTCAAGCTTACGCAGGAAGATGACGTGGCATGCCTCCACAAATAAGTTTATCAATGGCAAGGCCACAAGGTTGTCTTCATGAAGGTTCACAGGATTGAGCTGCTGTGGGACGTCCTCGATGATGTTCATGGCAAGGTCCGTCTTGTGTCCAGCCCAAATTAGATCGAGGCATGAAATAGTTGCCCCAGCTAGTGTTTAATAGTAGTTTGGATTGTGTCTAATTATCCAAACCTTGCCTGTTATTGACCCCTCTGGGGCTAGTACTCTGTTTGAATCCGTCTATGGGAACTGCTGCTACTTTTGTGTGCCCGTGAATCATGTGAGAACCATCATAATTGTTGCTGAAACAGATGCGTCCTCACTAGTTTTTTCATGAATATGGCATGGTAAGACATAAGTTGTCACGGTTTATCATACGAGCAGTGTGTGTTTTGATGAAATAGAGCACTCGTTCGAGAACTGTGCGCCGATGTATACATAAGTACTTGTAAACACTGTTGGTGCTACCCCACATGTAAGCAGTTGTGCAAAACACGACACATTGGCTCAGCTCGCTTCAACACTAGGCTATCGACCAGCTAACAATCAACAATCTGCTATCAGACATATAAGCAACTATGTATCTTGTTATAGTGGTTCATGCAGTTAATTGAGGCCACAATGTAATAAATTCCAAACGTTCACATGCTAGTCCAGCGCTCATGTGGAACACTCACATTAAACTTGTCTTCATAAAAAACTTTAAAAGCATAAGTTAAGCAATTTTATACATCTCAATGATTCACAGAACATAACAAACATATACTAGTTCACAGCAAAAGACAAAGTTGTGAGAAGGTTTACAAATCAGGAAAAAACAAGCAAGGCTTCTTTGAGCAAAGGGCCTCCCGGCAGGCTTAAATTTCCTGGAGTTCACTCTGGTTTTTTCTTGTTGCCACCATCTAGGGTTAGGTTCTCTCATTCCAGAATAACCAATTATAATTGTGGTCTCAGCTGGAATGCTGAACTGAACCATGCAGTGTACTGACCAGTTGAAAGGCTTGTGCATTCCACTAAATTTAAGCACCGTTATTTGCAGAAATAAGCAGACCACAATGCCTCTTGTCCGTGCACCTGTCCAAAAAACCACCGTGCAGCCGTGCCAGCTAGTCCTCGGTCCGGGGATGAACTGGTAGAAAGTGCATTCCGGACTAGGATGCAGTTGTTTTTTCTCATCCCTGCACTGCAATCAAGAAGTAAAACGTATGAATCAACTTCTTTTAGATTGCGTTGGTCATTCTACCTTAGTTACAACCAATGTAGGAATACCTTGAAGACTGGAGGTTAAACCACGACAACGAGGGATAGCCATGTCATTTTGCGCAGTTGTACTAAAACTGAGGTGTGTGCTTTTGATTGCGCGGATAGAAATGATACAGAGACAGACAACCCGAAACGATATGGAGACAGACATCCCTATTTGCGCAAATACGAAATACGGTTATTTAAACAGTGACAGATATTTGCAGTGGCATATGATTAACAACAACATCTATTGTGTTATAATTGGCACTAGATTGACAATATGAAGAGTCCTTAAGTAAGTAGCATCACATCACATCAACAATGCCACTAGATTAACATGCAGAACAATAGCATTAGTATTACTGTCATGAGAGTAGCACATGGTCAGTACATGTGCAATCAAATTTGTGTAGTTCCACTAGGATGAAGCAATGTTAGCGGTGTGAGAGTTAAGTGTAACTGCAAAAACACAATTCATGGGAAATAAAGCAAGATGGAAGCACTTCATAAAATGGTGGTGGCATTGCTTCAATTTATTGACGACACTAGACCATTACTTATAGTGACATTAAGTGGCATTGCTTAATGATTCATGTGATTTTACATTAATGGTAGCGATATGGGCGTAGGGACAGCAGGGGCATAAAGTGGTGAGGCAGATGTGGCTGCCGAGAGCGGCAAACACTCAGGCAACATGTCTGCACTTGTCCCATTTTTTATCTCCTCGGCGACATTTTCCTATGTGAGCACAGGAAATCTAGACCTGCTCATTCTCATTTGCGTTGTCCCCCAACACCCGTCACTTACTTTCCATTTTCAACCAAGAGATAGGTCCACTTCCCCCCACCCTTCGCCATCCACCATGCTTTCTTCGTCTTGTCAACCAAGAGACCGGTTGGGTAGCCAGTATCTACTACTTTCCCCCGTTTCCTCTTAGAACCAAGTCCTAGATTCACGCTACAACTTTCCCACTTTCTTCCCTGTTAGAACCAACTCTTAGAGTCGACTATATGAACTAGCTTTACCTCTAATAATAGTAAAAGTGAAAGTGCAACTATCCCTAGGTGGTTTTGGAAATTCATAACAACATATAGCTCATTGAGCTAATGCTATTCCAAGACTATTATTTCAGGAAAGCTCAATGAATGGCATGGCATGGATGATGAAAGTGGATCCCTCAAAATACTAAGGACAAAGGATTGGCTCAAGCTCAAAAGCTCAAGACTCTTCATTTTACATTTTAGTGATCCAAGAACACATTCAGTCTATAGGAAAATCCAATACTATCAAGAAGGGATGAGGTGTTGCTTAATGAGCCTCTTGCTTCATGTGCTTAGTGATATGCTCCAAAACCCTCAACTACTTTCCCACATCCACAAATGACCTAATCCTAAAGCCAAAATCGGTCACACCAATTCTTTCTATCCGGTGCCACCGATTTCAAAAGTCATAGCCACTGCCACAAACACTAAGCAAATCGGTCTTACCGATAGGGATCTCGGTCTCACCGAGATGGGGTTGCAATGTCTCTGTTTCCCTTCGTAACGTTTTGGTCTAACCGAAGTGAGCGATCGGTCCCATCGAGATTGCAATGTAAACTCTCTGTTTCCTTTTTGTAACATTTTGGTCTCACCGAAAAGAGCAAATCGGTCCCACCGAGTTTACCTGACCAACTCTCTGGAAAGCTTATTACCAAAACGGTCTCACCAAGTTTGTGTAATCGGTCTCACCGAGATTACGTTATGCCCTAACCCTAACCGAATCGGTCTCACCGAGATGCATGTCAGTCCCACCGAAAATCACTAACGGTCACTAGGTTTACTAAATCGGTCCGACCGAGTTTAACGATTCGGTCCCACCGAGTTTGGTAAATTTTGTGTAACGGTTAGATTTTGTGTGGATGCTATATATACCCCTCCACCTCCTCTTCATTCGTGGAGAGATCCATCAGAATAAACCTACACTTCCAACTTACCATTTCTGAGAGAGAACCACCTACTCATGTGTTGAGGCCAAGATATTCCATTCCTACCATATGAATCTTGATCTATAGCCTTCCCCAAGTTGCTTTCCACTCAAACCCTCTTTCCACCAGATCCAAATCCTATGAGAGAGAGTTGAGTGTTGGGGAGACTATCATTTGAAGCACAAGAGCAAGGAGTTCATCATCAACGCACCATTTGTTACTTCTTGGAGAGTGGTGTCTCCTAGATTGGCTAGGTGTCACTTGGGAGCCTCCGACAAGATTGTGGAGTTGAACCAAGGAGTTTGTAAGGGCAAGGAGATCGCCTACTTCGTGAAGATCTACCGCTAGTGAGGCAAGTCCTTCGTGGGTGACGGCCATGGTGGGATAGACAAGGTTGCTACTTCGTGGACCCTTCGTGGGTGGAGCCCTCCGTGGACTCGCGCAGCCGTTACCCTTCGTGGGTTGAAGTCTCCATCAACGTGGATGTACGATAGCACCACCTATCGGAACCACGCCAAAAACATCTGTGTCTTCAATTGCGTTTGAATCCTCCAAACCCTTCCCTTTACTTTCTTGCAAGTTGCATGCTTTAATTTCCGCTGCCTATATACTCTTTGCATGCTTGCTTGAATTGTGTGATGATTGCTTGACTTGTTCTAAAATAGCTAAAATCTGCCAAACTCTAAAATTGGGAAAAGGTTAAGTTTTTAATTGGTCAAGTAGTCTAATCACCCCCCCTCTAGACTTACTTCAAGGTCCTACAAGTGGTATCAGAGCTTTGGTCTCCATTTGCTTTGATTTCCATAGCTTTTGGTGGTCATAGCCTTGGTTTCACAACCTAGGAGAGTATGGCGTCTAGCGAGGGAAATTATCACCGTAGAGGTCCTTACTTTGATGGTACTAATTTTGCTAGTTGGAAGCATAAGATGAAAATGCATTTCTCGGACATAACCCCGCCGTTTGGGAAATTATTTGTATTGGCTTGCAAGGTGAATTCTTTGATGGGAGAGAACCGAACCGTGAAGCGAATGCGGAAGAATTGAAGATGCTGCAATACAACGCTCAAGCCTGTGATATCATCTTCAACGGATTGTGCCCCGAAGAGTTCAATAAAATTAGCCGTCTTGAGAATGCAAAGGAAATTTGGGATACTTTGATTGATATGCATGAAGGTACCGAATCCGTCAAGGAATCCAATTTGGATTTGCTCCAAACTCACCTTGACAAGTTCAACATGAAGGATGGTGAAGATGTCGCTGAAATGTACTCTAGGCTTGCACTTATCACAAATGAGATTGCCGGCATAGGGAGTGAAGAGATGACCGACAGATTCATCATCAAGAAGATTCTAAGAGCATTGGATGGAAAGTATGATACCGTGTGCACATTGATCCAAATGATGCCTAACTACAAAAATCTCAAGCCAACAGAAGTCATTGGAAGAATTGTTGCTCATGAGATGTCACTCAAGGATAAGGAGGAACTTCACAACAAGTCAAGTGGTGCTTACAAAGCCTCAAGTGAAGCCCCCACATCATCAAGTGAGAAACAAACCTTCAATGAAGAATTGAGCTTAATGGTGAAGAACTTCAACAAATTCTACAAGAGTAGAAGCAAAGAAAGAAGCTCCAAGTCAAGGTCTTATCATGACAAGAGATCTTCTAGTCGAGAGCGAAATTGCTACAATTGTGGGAAGCCCGGACACTACTCCAATGAGTGTACGGCACCCTACAAAAGAAGAGAAGATTCCCCAAAAAGAAGAAGCAAAAGAGAAGAATCACCACCAAGAGAGAGGAGGAGTAGAGATGATCGTTATGAACGAAGATCCTCACGGAGAAGCAAGGATTCGGAAAGGAAGGACAAGTCATCAAGGAGCTACACAAAACAAAGACATCAAGGTCATGTTGGTGAATGGGTATCCGGCTTTGACTCCGACAATCACTCCGAGAGAAGCTATCACTCTGACTCCGAACATACTCAAGATGAAGGTGTTGCCGGTCTAGCACTTGTGTCAAGCAACTCCTACGACATATTTGATTCACCAAATGAAGGAATTGGAAGATGCTTCATGGCCAAAGGTCCGATGGTAACACATCCTGAGTATGTTGATTTCAATAGTGATGAAGATGACTTGCTTGTGGATGATGATTTACTTGTTGACAACTCTAGTGATGAATACTATGATGAAACGTCAATTAATCATGCTAATCAAATGAATGACAATGATACGGAGAAAATTGAGCTTCTAACTAAAGAACTAAACACTCTTAAGTTGGCTCATGAAACTATCTTCGAAGATCATCGAGAACTTTTAAGGGCTCATGAGAAGTTACGCTTTGAAAAGCTCAATCTTGAGCAAGAGCATGAGTTCTTAAAGGCAATCAATGATGATCTCCGCAATAAAAGTTCTTCTTACATTGCCAAGCGTTTACTCTTATCTACTTACATGCCTCAAGTCAAGTTTAGTAACAAGAACAAGAAAGATACAGCCTCTAGTAGTAACAATAATAATGTTAAATCCAATGTTGTTGCTACTAGTAGTTCTCTTGATTCCACTAATGATTCTCTTAGCCAAGTTACACTTGAGCAAGAAAATAGTTTATTGAAGGGAATTATAGAGAAAGGTGTTTACAAGAGCCTTGCCGGGAGTAAGCAATTCGAGGAAATTGTACGCAAGCAAGGAAGGCACCGGAAGAATCAAGGTGTTGGTTTTGAACGAAAGTTCAACGCCAATGGAGTTGAGTGGGAAGAAGATCAATACCCCAAGACTAAGTTTGTTCCTCAACAAGAGAAGTATGATCCTACTTCCTTCAAGGGGACACAAGCTCAAGATGATCTTCCACCAACAGACCACAAGAACAAAGGCAAGGACAAGCTTCAAGAAGAGATTGATGCATTTGAAGAAGCACCTAAGGTCTCGGTCAAGTGGATTCCCAAGACTACGTCAAGTTCTACTTCATCAAGTACAACTACAACTCCAAGGATTCCCATCAAGATGATGTGGATCCCGAAGAAGAAGAACTAGAGAGTTCTTGAGGGTGACTCCGCCAACATTCTTCACTCATATCATTTTGGCAAGAACAAGTGCAATCAACTTTCACATCTTGCACTAGTTCAAGGAGTCGCAAACCCTCTTGTTGGTAAGGCAAGGGACAAGGTAACCTAATGTTTTCATGGACATCATTTTGTGTGTGCATCACTCTATGTCTATGGATATTCTTGTTTGTTCCTTGTGGGACTAACCCATGTAGGCAAGTTGAAAGTGCAACTCACTCCAAAGGATTGCTCCAAATGATCTACATCAACATTGAGCATGTACATCTTCAACACCTACATGAAGTCATCATCGACAAAACCCCAGGTTAGTTCATCCCTCTAAAGGGGGATCTCACATCTAGGGGGAGCTTAACTCAAAGAATTGAGTCAAAGCAACTCTAATGGTGTGAACACATTAAAGCATTATGTAAAAGTGGTAACCCCACTTGAGCTTAAACGATGAGTATGACCTATGATCAAATGTTCTCATTTGACTCCTAAGTCAATATACTCATATATAGATGACCTAGTCATCGCCAATTGTTTGATAGATGCTAGAATTGGTTGTGCATGCTTTGCCACATATTTCATTTGCCATCTTATTGTGTGAGCATGTTGGTGCATATTTTACTCATTCAAGGACATCCACTTGTTGTTTTGATTGTTTGGTTCTTTCTTCTTTTGGCCAAGTGGATGGACAAGAATGCCTAAGAACCTTATTTAGCTATCTATGCTTTTCTCGTCTCAAACTCTATTCATGCTACATCACAAAATTTGATCAAGTCAGATTCGAACCACTCTAAGCGAGGAGCACTCGGAGTCCCCGATTTGTCATAGACTTAAACTTCCAAAACCTCTTTGTGATTCTCGGTCTGACCGATTCCTCCATTTCGGTCCTACCGAGATCATTAAGTTGATCTGAGTTTTCCATCTCAGTGCAACCGATTTGAACTTTTCGGTCTCACCGAGTTGCTGTAACTGAACATAGTTATGCATCTCGGTGCCACCGAGTTGTTCCACTCGGTCACACCGACAGGGTCGAGCTATATATAGCCACGGGCAAAATTTTGGAAATTTCTCCGAAAGCCTTCGCCCGTGCAACAACTCGCTCTTCCATCGTGGTCTCCGGATCGTCTCCTTGTCGCCAGCAGCCTCCTGTCGCTGGTCTCCGCCGCCGTCAACGGATTTCGTCCCCGCCGTTTCTGCCGTAGCAAGTCCACCACCAAGTTAGGGTATGGACTTAATCTTTGTGCTATCCATGTCTGATTCCTGGCACATTGTTTTCATATTGATTCTTGCCACGATTGAAACTCTTCTATCCAGCCAAAGTAGTTCATAGATTAGATGTGATTCAAATTTTTAGGGTTAGGTTTCCGCCGAAACCATCTTGGACCCACCGAGTTGAAAAACTCGGTCTCACTGATTTGGCATATGCCATTGCACTAATGACACTCGGTCTGACCGAGAATTACTAATCGGTGCAACCGACTTGAGGATTCTGTGAAACCCTAGCAGTCTCGGTACCACCAAACTGAAACTCGGTCCAACCGAGATCATCAGTTTAGGTTCCAAAACTGCTTCGATATCACCGAGTTTGAAAATCGGCGGATCCGAAATGCTTTCTGTGGAAAACTAAGACTGAACTTTTGAGTCATTCTTTTGCAAAAACCTCTGCATTTTGTGATGCTCATCTTTTCTATCTCATCTATAACTCTTCACAGGGTCAGTAGTCAGCTTTTGCAGTATGTCTGATCAGAGTGACAGCCAGAACAGGCCAGAAGAGCAGATGGACTTTAGTGGGGGCACTAGTCCCTCAACTTCAGATGAAGAGAGCAGAAGTACTCCTAGCAATTTGCCTAAGGCTGCAACTAGGCAAAGGAGGAAAAGAACTTCAGATTCAGAGGATGAAGATTACAAGGCTGAGGAAGATGAGGCTACTTCTAAGAAAGTGGTGCTCAAGAAGGAATTTGGCTCAACAAAGGATATAAAGCCAGGCATGAAGATTAAAAGGCCTGCAAGAAGGCAACCTACGCCCAAGGCCAGAGCATCAACTCAAATGCCTGAAAATCCTGATCCCAAAGAGACAGTTGATGAAAGCAAGAAGAGGAAGGAAAGGGTCAAGAAGACCATAGCCAGAGTTGTTGGGCAACCTTCCATGATGGAAGAGGAAGAGCTTTCTGCACCAGCACCAAAGGCACCAAAGCTTATGGATGATGCTATTAAATCTGGGGCTGCAACATCTAAGCCCAAGGAAGCACCCAAAGCTGCCCCAAGGCCAAGTCTGCACCAAAAAGGAATACCAGGAGTATTCCAGCTGCTGAGAAGAACAAGGCCCTAGTGCCTGAGGTTGCTGAGGAGGAAGATGAAGAAGGATAGGTTCTAAGGAAGCTCAAGCCAAAGATACCAGATCACAATGATACCCATCCTGTGGCTGAGGACATGAGAATCAGGAAGGATTCAGGGCTAAGACTATGGAGGATGGCATATCCATATGCCACAAGGAGAAGAACTGCTGTTGATTACAGGTTCCACACAAAGGAACAACAAGACTTCTATGAGACAATTCTGTTGGACAAGAAGCCCATAGTTTGTGACATGAGGTGGGTTGACTGGAAATTCATCAAGGAAAATGAACAACACTATCCTGGAGTGCAAGACAACTTTGTTGCTTGTGGAGTTGCAGATTTTGTTGGGAAAAGCTCACAAATTGGAATGATGAGCTTATCATGCAAATCTACTCCACAACACATTTTTACCCAGATGGAAGAATTTTTTGGATGTCTGAAGGTACAAGGTACCAATCCACTGTAGAAGAATGGGCAAAACTGATAAATGCCCCAAGGAGAATGAGGATGACCTAGACATTTGTGCAAAGAAGAAGATGGGTCACAATTCAATGGTTCACATGTACAAGGAAATTCCAGACAATGCCCTAGAGACATTCACTTTTGGATCAGTCCATTTTCTGTTGTCAGGGCTGCCTACCATAAATTGGATTCTGAGGCACACCTTGTTGCCCAAGTCTGGTGACCATAACATGATCAGAGGGCATGCCATCAATATGTTGCATTTATTTGATATGCCACAAAAATTCAAAGTCATGAGCCTGATCATTGAAACAATCAAGAGGACTGCAGCAGATCAGAAGAGGAGCTGTGGATATGCACCTCAGATTCAAGAATTGATAAACTCAAAGATGGGCACAGGAAAATATCAGTTGGATAAAGAACACTTTCTACTTTATCCAGACTTTGAGGACAATGGTTGTCATGAATGAAGATGATCCACAATCAGTTCAATCTCAAGAGAAGAAGGAGAAGGCAAGTAAGGAGAAGGCTGCAAAGATGCCAACTCAAGAGGAAGCATCTAAGTATTTCTTGAAAAACAAGCAGGAGCAGCTTGGTTACTTGATAGCATCATCTTTGAGGATTGGGAAGGGGTTGGCCACCATAACTCAAAACCAGGAGAGCTTGGAAAGAATCATGGAACAAAAATTCTATGACCTAGATGTCAAGGTAACTGAGATTCAGTCAGTTGTGGAGCAGCTACAGGATGACATGCAGGAGAGGAAGGGCAAGACTACCACAAATGTCTTTGCCAGAGTGCCTAGAGCCCAGAGGTCAGCTGCTGTGCCAGTGCCAGACACTAGAGCAACATCTTTAGCACCAGCTACTGCCCCTTCAGCTCCAGTGCAACCAGCTTCAGCATCAATTCCAACCCCCTCTACATCGACTGAAGCCTTCGTCCAAGGAGTTATCAGGACACCACCACCAGAAGATCAAGCCCGAGAGTCGATCTAGCACTATGCATTTTCTATGAACTTTTTGGTAACTTGTTGCCAAAGGGGGAGAAAAATGTATAGATCATAGGCTTCGAGAGAGAGAAAGTGTTGCTTTTGTTCTCTCTTGCTTTATTTGTTCTTTGTTTGCTTTTGGTTGAGATACTATGCTTGTGAGACATTGATGATCATGTGTTTGATCATAAGTTACACTTATGCATGCTTGATATTATCCTATCTATCTTATGTGATCACTCACTATGCTTGGTGATGAGTGCATGTATTCATTGTTTATTATTTTGAGTGCTCCACCAAGATGTATGTGACATGGAAGAGTAACCCATGAGCCTAATTCATTGTGCATTTGCAGCCCAAAGAAAATCTAAAACTATGCACAAATTTAGGGGGAGCTCTTGCTTATCACATACTTCTCAAAGCGACGATGTTATTTAAATTTTATCATCATTTGTCGAAGCTTTGATCTATATGTTGTCATCAATTACCAAAAAGGGGGAGATTGAAAGTGCAACTATCCCTAGGTGGTTTTGGTAATTCATAACAACATATAGCTCATTGAGCTAATGCTATTCCAAGACTATTATTTCAGGAAAGCTCAATGAATGGCATGGCATGGATGATGAAAGTGGATCCCTCAAAATACTAAGGACAAAGGATTGGCTCAAGCTCAAAAGCTCAAGACTCTTCATTTTACATTTTAGTGATCCAAGATCACATTGAGTCTATAGGAAAAGCCAATACTATCAAGAAGGGATGAGGTGTTGCTTAATGAGCCTCTTGCTTCATGTGCTTAGTGATATGCTCCAAAACCCTCAAGTACTTTCCCACATCCACAAATGACCTAAACCTAAAGCCAAAATAGGTCACACCGATTCTTTCTATCCGGCGCCACCGATTCCAAAAGTCATAGCCACTGCCACAAACCCTAAGCAAATTGGTCTTACCGATAGGGATCTCGGTCTCACCGAGAAGGGGTTGCAATCTCTCTGTTTCCCTTCATAACGTTTCGGTCTAACCGAAGTGAGCGATCGGTCCCATCGAGATTGCAATGTAAACTCTCTGTTTCCTTTTTGTAACATTTTGGTCTCACCGAAAAGAGCAAATCGGTCCCACCGAGTTTACCTGACCAACTCTCTGGAAAGCTTATTACCAAAACGGTCTCACCGAGTTTGTGTAATCGGTCACCGAGATTACGTTATGCCCTAACCCTAACCGAATCGGTCTCACCGAGATGCATGTCAGTCCCACCGAAAATCACTAACGGTCACTAGGTTTACTAAATCGGTCTGACCGAGTTTAACGATTCGGTCCCACCGAGTTTGGTAAATTGTGTGTAACGGTTAGATTTTGTGTCGAGGCTATATATACCCCTCCACCTCCTCTTCATTCGTGGAGAGAGCCATCAGACTAAACCTACACTTCCAACTTACCATTTCTGAGAGAGAACCACCTACTCATGTGTTGAGGCCAAGATATTCCATTCCTACCATATGAATCTTGATCTCTAGCCTTCCCCAAGTTGCTTTCCACTCAAACCCTCTTTCCACCAGATCCAAATCCTATGAGAGAGAGTTGAGTGTTGGGGAGACTATCATTTGAAGCACAAGAGCAAGGAGTTCATCATCAACGCACCATTTGTTACTTCTTGGAGAGTGGTGTCTCCTAGATTGGCTAGGTGTCACTTGGGAGCCTCCGACAAGATTGTGGAGTTGAACCAAGGAGTTTGTAAGGGCAAGGAGATCGCCTACTTCGTGAAGATCTACCGCTAGTGAGGCAAGTCCTTCGTGGGCGACGGCCATGGTGGGATAGACAAGGTTGCTACTTCGTGGACCCTTCGTGGGTGGAGCCCTCCGTGGACTCGCGCAACCGTTACCCTTCGTGGGATGAAGTCTCCATCAACGTGGATGTACGATAGCACCACCTATCGGAACCACGCCAGAAACATCCGTGTCTCCAATTGCGTTTGAATCCTCCAAACCCTTCCCTTTACTTTCTTGCAAGTTGCATGCTTTAATTTCCGTTGCATATATACTCTTTGCATGCTTGCTTGAATTGTGTGATGATTGCTTGACTTGTTCTAAAATAGCTAAAATCTGCCAAACTCTAAAATTGGGAAAAGGTTAAGTTTTTAATTGGTCAAGTAGTCTAATCACCCCCCTCTAGACTTACTTCAAGGTCCTACAAAAAGTCTAGGTGGCTTTGGAACAGCGGATGGAAGTAGAAAAAGATCCACACGAAGGGAGCTGGGGTAGTAGAGCAAGGCAGGTTTCGAAGGAATATATACCTGAGGGTCGTCAGCATGTGGCAAAGACGGCATCGGGAGGCCGCATCTTGGCCATAATACCGCAGAGAGGAAGAAGGGGTCGGAGGCACTCCCGAGCCGGCGCTCTCTCGGAGAGAACGACACAGCCGCCGATCGGGACGCGCGGGCAACCGTTGGTCTCCTCCCTTGCCGCCTACGACAGCGTGAACGATGCACCTACACCCCTGCCCCAGTCGAGGTTGTCCGTCTGGATTTGTGACCAGCCGTGAGCTGCGAGAGAGTGTGGCCACCCATATCTTGCTTAGATCTGGAGAGCATGAGAGAGTGAACGAGAGGAACCTAGTAAAGCAAGCGCTAAGGTTCCTGCTTATATATATATATATATATATATATATATATATATATATATATATATAGTGGAGTGATTTTGTTGTACCAGCTTCAAAAAATGCGCTCCTACGTGTACCAATGAGTGGTTGTGAGAGAACTAGTGCGTGCGTGCACCGCTTCTCTTTGGGAGAGCACAATATTCTATGCCCAAAGAAGATTCGCTGCAAGAGTAATAGTATAAGTGTGTGACGTGTGAGCTAAAATAAAATGTGCGCGACGTCTTTTGTTTTTTAGAAGTTCTAAGGGTAGGGTGTGAAGAGCACATATGTGCGTGACGTCTACCTGCAGATAGACGGTGGGTGCGACGTGCGAGTCTGCGAGAGGACTCGGGAGAGTCTTGACTCGTGAGGGTGCGTGTGTGTGAGAGGGAGGGGGCACGTATCAATGCAATGCATGTGTCCGTAAATCATTATCCGACAAACATTCGCCACAAGCCTTTTCCTGACGAATGCCGTAAGAACCGTTAGATCGGCATCTGACAGTGTCAGTTTGCCATGTCATTTAACAGAACAGACACTCCTCCTACACACAAATCTTCCACGTGAGTGTTAGCAACTGCCGTATGCTCCCTCCGTTCCGAAATGCAGTGCATATAGCTTTATTGAAAATTTGAACCTCGCAAACTTTTACCGAGTTTTCGTGTACCAAATTGCACATGTAGAATACCCTGTATATATCATTTCATTCATCTTCGAGAGGTAACTATAAAGATGGGGGGGGGGGGAGTCTACAAAATAAGACCATCATATCACCCGCATCAATTTCAACCATCCTTTGGTGTCGAGGAATATCATAGGAACTCTATATGATATGATTTTTATAGGATTTTTTCCTTTAGAGCCAATTGGTTCATAGGAATAGATTCATATACTCCACATTTCAAAGGAAATAAACATGATATCATTTCTATATCTTTAGAGCCACTTGGTTGAAATGAATGGATTCCTATACTCCCTTAATTTCAAAGGAAAATAAACATTGGCGTATATTCAATAGAAAAGTTCCTATGATCTGAACCAAATTACATATCTTTTCTAATCCCTCCTCATAGGAATTGAGATACATGTCATCTCTAGATTCAATAGAAAAGTTCCTATGATGTGAACCGAATGACATCTCTTTTCCAATCCCTACTCATAGGAATTGGGATGCTCCATGTCATTTCTTTTCATACAACTTCCATGTACACATCTTTTATTCCTAAATAGATAGTACAACCCACTAGTAGATTTTTTCCAAAACATGCAACTATGGCACAAGAACTATATAGTGTGCCAATAACTTTGAAAGATGGTCGCTGGATGAAGCTAATCCGACCGTGCAGAGATGGCAAATCCGAGCACTACTGGCCATTGGATATCATCAACATTCCACCAGATCTGCCACATGTACAATTTAGAAGACTCCATGGTTGAACTTAAGCATAATGCACAAACCTCAAAACACAAGCACTTCTCCTTTGTTCTAGAATCTTCTGTATCATAATTTTTTTTCCTAAATGAATTGCCATTATTTGTTTTTTACTTTATGCTTTACAATGCACAACCCCATGAATCTTAACATTTTTATAAAACTAATTGATTTTGAATGAGATGAACTATAAGAACTAAACGAACATCTACATCATGCATATATGACTCAAAGCTTTACATGCTATAGTGTGTATTTATTCATAATTTGGTTTCAAAATCTCATGCGTTCAATGCATCATTGCCTTTCGGTCGAACCTACGTCCACAATTTTTTATACGTACTATATCTCCACTGGTCCCGAACCCAAAATGCTGCCTCGTTCCCGTAAAACCAAGCGGCCCACACATGCGTCGACTTGAACCCGTTTACTATGACGTAGCCCCGCACGCCGTAGTACTCCTACAAACTCTACCGCCACACTCATCATCGGTTTTCTTCAAGAGGACAAGGGAGAAGCCAATTTGTAGTGGAGGCGCTTTAAAAAAAAGGATATGTAGTGGAGACCCCTACCCTAGGGTGCCCTAGGTAGCTGCCGCACACATCATTGTTTTCTCTTTTCTTTATGCTCTTGCGCCCTAGAGTGAAATGATGGTTGCTTCGTCCGTCCAGCTTAATGCGGGAAAGGTGGGGCTTTGTGATTTGACCCCTCGTCGCTCATTTTCTACTACTGCAGCGCTACGACCGGGGTGCCTCCAGTTCCAACCGCTGCTCCGAACTGTAATTTGGTGCATCGCACATGGAACAAGATGGTGGATGAGCCACATGTCGGCCAAAGGGGTCCTGTTAAGTGTGTCGCCATTTCATGTGCGGACTGGCCCTGCTTGAGTTGCTACGCCAACATGACAGGAGCAGCCTACCACTTGGTTTTGCTCCTTGGTGAATCCTGACTATATTGATCTAAAAAGATACATGCTGAACTACCCTCTCCATCTCGGTTTTTTATTTTTAGGCATCTCGGTTTATAGGGCGTGCACGTAGTTCTAGGTCATCCATTTGACTAACTAAATATGAGTTACTATGTCACAAAAAGTACTACTATATCATTGGATTCTTAAGCGGATGTAGTTGTATTTAAAAGTCGAGGGCGGGGCTTTTCCTGCGCGGTAGGCGGGGCAGTTCCGCCCAGTCGGTTCTACAGAGACGCGAGAAGACGAGGGAGTAGGCTGCTGCAAACGTAGGGCTGTGTGATTTGACAGCGAGTTACAGCTGGACAGGTGGGCCCCCGTGATTTTACTTGCCATTTTCATTTTAACTGTGGCGCTATGACCGGCGTGAGTCTCCCAATTCCTGACCACCTCCATACAGGTGCCTCTCCCAATGCTCCACCATGTAGTTGAGGCTGGCTCTTGCATGAGAGCCCACTTCTCCACTTTTTCCTTGCCTCTTTCCTCCACACATGCAAAAATTCCATGTAAAGCGGGCTTATAGCCCACTATTGTAGTACTTACTTACTCCTATAGGTGCTAAGCTTGGCACATCGGCATAAAGTCTGATGTGGCAAGTTTGGTGACCCAAGGAAGAAATGGTGCTAAGCGCGTGTACCTAGGTGAAAAGACAATTTTGAGTCTATAGCTAATTAAATGAAGCAAACTTAGCAACACCATTTCATTGGAAGAGGTCACTCCTTGGCAAATGCAATAAATACTAGTAATCATGTGTCCCATAATATAAGAACGTTTTTGGCACTACACTAGTGTCAAAAACGTTCTTATATTATGGGACTGAGGGAGTACGAAGAAAGAGATAGAGAGGAGTAAAATAAATAAATACACTTATAGCCAACCTTATAGCCAACCTTGTAGTACGAGTGACTAAGTGATGACTATGTATGACATGCCAACATTAGGTATCCTAACGCACCGTGTTAAATCTCCAAGGGCGCGACCGCGCGAGCGACGCGACGGTCGTGGTAGACACGACCATGATACGGGCTGCTGGCAGCCCTTGGATCTGAGATCAAACGGTCGCATGCTAAGTTGCTGAAAATTTGCAGAATAACCCTCCCGGATAGGATATTCACCCATAGGTCTAGAATCACGCCATGCAACCGTTCGATCTCAGATCCAAGGGCTCTCGGAAGCTTGTATCATGGGAAAATGGAAAGCCACTACCCTACCGTTCGCACGCTGGCAATTCGCTCCTACTCGTCCCCGCACGTCCTTTAATACTACGGCAGTTTGCTCCTAGTCGTCCGGTCCATTCGCATTACGGCAGTTCCACTAACCCTAACCCTCCTCCCAAATCCATGGCATCCCAAATCTCTATGATCAGCGGTGAGTACAAGGTTAGAACCATCATCGGCGATGAGTTCGACGTCATCTACACCCATTCTTCCACGACGGTGAAAGGATGCCTTTCTCGCTTCAGACGCATGTTCGAAGACTCAGATGATGAGTGGGTCGCTGGGCTAGATGTTGAGTACACCACAGTCCTGGGACGAGAGAAGGATCTAAAGGACGAAGAGAGGAAGAAGCCCACTGTGATCCAGGTTTGCGTGCATGAGTTATGCTTGGTCTACCACATATGCCATGCCAACTTTGAATGCCTGGATTTTAAGAACTTCCTCGAGAGCAACCTAGTCAAATTCGTTACTGTAAACTTTGGTAACGACAAAGAAGTCCTGCGTCGGATAGGCCTCGTTGTAGGCAACCCCTTCGACCTCCAGAAGAATCGGCTGCTGCCCTCCGGTGGCCAGCCTTCAATGCTGACCCTGGCAGGAGCCATGGTTCATCCTTCATACGGTAAACTGGAGAAACCTCATTACACGTTTCATCATTATGCATGGCAGCAGAATCTACTAGATATAGACCACATCCACTACGCTACAATGGATGGCTACCTTTGTTTCAATATCTACAAGGGTTGGATGAAGAGCAAGAGCCAAGTGTGCGGTTCAAGCAAATAAGTATCGGCCAAGAGGAAGAGGGACAAGGACGAAGTCAAGGACGTGGATGAGGACTCCTCCGAGTGAGTAAGGTGTCAGTATCATTGCTCATGGTGGTTCTAATACAGTGTCTATCGGATTAGTTGCATAGTTTAATTTCAGGTGTGCTTAGTTGAATTGGAGGGGTGTGTTGTGCTGAGCCCCAGCAGAACTATGTTATGCTTCTTCTCGTTACTTTAACTCCTCAGTATGATACATACTACTAGTATTTTTTAATAGAATTTAGCACCCCAATTAAGAACGTACTAGCTTTTTTAATAGTACTATATGCATAATTTGGCGACGAGCGCTCTCTATATGTACCACCTTTTTTTAATTTCAATTTTTGCTCCATGGCGCAATCCATTGATAGTACTACTGTACAAAAGTATACATTTTTTAAAAGGCTGGAGTACTGTTCATCACATATATAGCCAGCTAAATTCTCAACCTAGAATGACGTGCATGCCATGTAGTAAACCGATACGGAGGAAGTATAGTAAAAATGAGGTGATTTTACCGAGCGATCGATGGGGGAGCATGGCCTGTCATGCGGTCCCACGTGTCATGATGTACCAAGGCAATGCGCATGTCCCTCTTGAGGCAGAAGCAATACTACGTGGTTTAAGATGATGGCGAACCAAAGTGTGAAATAATGATTGCTTCGTCCGTCTGGGAAGGTGCGTCATTGTGATTTGACGTCTCATTTCTCATTACTACTACTGGGCCGGTACGAGTGGGGTGCGTCCGCCCTACTGTTCTGCACTGTTATTTGGTGCTTGACATGTCGACCCGGTTACTATATGTCCCACATGTCGGTGACAGGAAGTACAGAATTCATGAAAGGGAGCGTCGACGGAGGAGTATACTACAGAATTCATGAAAGGGAGCATCGACGGAGGAGTATACTACAGAATTCATGAAAGGGAGCGACTTAGTTTTGGAAAAATCTGTTTTTACGGAGTACGTACCCACTAGGGTTTATAGGGCTCATCTAAAAAACATTATTTTTCTGTTTGATAAGTCTCAATTCTACTATACTAGTAGTAGTACCATTACATGTTGGATTTCGAGGTGCGTTAGATCACCCGACACAAGCAGTGTCAAGAGGAAACTAACCAATGCATGTACAAGTTCATGGAAATTTAGTGGTCATTGATGCATTTGTTCTAATTAATGCCTCGGTAAACATAACTTCTTTAGAAAAACGAGTGTACTAATTACTTGTGCAAACTACGAAATTAATTCGACCACTCACCGTCTACCTTGGTTGGAGAGATTTTGAAATTGAGCCATAAACTAGAAAGGAGGGAGTAGTAACTTTTGTCTCGATTACTATTTGTGGCCTTGTATAGATGCAAAACGTATTTTTTATAGTGGCCTTGTATAAGTAAATGGAGGGAGTACTAACCAAGGTACGTAGTAGGGACGAGGAGTAAACGGAGGGAGTAGTACTCCCTCCGTCTAGGTGTGTAAGTCATCTTACAAAAACCAAACAATCCCAAAACACTTAGGCGCGGTGCATTAAATTCTACCTCGTTTCTTGTTTCTTGACATATCAACCAATAAGAGATGCGGGGTGTGCATGCTTTTAATGACTTGAGACTACCAAGCACGACATGCAGTGGTTAGTTCATTGCATGCAATGCTATTAATTAGCAAATGAACATTAAGTTCTCTCGTTTTCTCCTCCTCCTTGGTCACGGTGCACAACCTAAGATGAATTACTCACCTATACGGAGGGAGTAAAATTTTCTCCTCGTGCTGTGAGCCACCACGCGCGTGGGCGAGGGAGCGGGCGTAAGGCGTACAGTAGTAGGAGTACTACTACTACTACTACTACTACTACTCGTAAGCAAGCTTCACCTCATCCTGCGAGCCACCGCGCCCATGGGCGGGGGAGACTGCGTACTAAGCAAGCTTCTCCTCATTCCGCGAGTTGACGGGACACATCAAAAGTACTCTAGTGTATAGAGCCTTACCTCTAAGGTAGGCCCCACATGGTTTGCCTCTTTTTTTAACATAACACGTCTAGTCGCAATTTGTTTGTTCACCCGTGGTAGACGATCCTCCCTACACCAAGTGGACAACCAGTACATGTGCCAAATTACCACGTGGGATGCCTTTTTCGTATAGAAATGAGCTCCACCGTGTACCCGCGCGGGTGTGGTTGGGAAAGAGATGGGAGTACGTGCGCCGTGCGTGCACCTCTTCTCTTCGTGCACGTCCCCCACCTACGTAGTGCATGTGAGAGAGATACAAACCTAGACATAATGCGCCGTCCATCCCCATGCCTCCGCCTAGTCCGACCACCAGTCACCACCACACCCCACTCCTCCTCACCTTATCTCTCATCTTTCTCCCTCCATTTTTATATACAAGGAGCCACTATCAAAAATACAATTTGCAGATATACAAGGCCACTAACACTAATCGATGCAATATTAATGGTGTTTGCCTCGTGGTACTAGCAAAGGAGGACATTAATTATCCCTTACATGCATGCGGGAGTTTGTAAAAAATGCATCTGGATATTCCATGCAATGCACGGGCATCTTGCTAGTCCATGAAAACAACACATGGCAAAATTCCACGGCGAACGAGGGATTTGAATCTGTTGGGAGGGGCTGTTTGGATCTTGCCCGAGGTAGCCAAAATATTGGCGACCCTTTTGTCCACCGGTGCCTTTGCCACCGATGAACAAGGAATGGCTCGGGTGCTCATGCTGTCATGCATCCTCCAGCGCGCAAGTTGGAGACGAGCTCACACGAGCTGTGTTTTTTTGTCCCACAATGCCGCCTGAGCCGCCCGCAGACCGATCGGTGACCCGCAAATTACGCCATCCAACCGGACGAAATTCACGCAAACACGTAGGCAAACTGATATTTCATATAAACAACGATGCAAATCATATAAAATACCGAATTTTCATAAAAACATGACGGATTTCATTACATTCAAATGAACTACGCGGTCCTAGTTCTGGACAACACAGGTATATAATACCTGGCCTAAATGGTCGCCCGCCTATCGATTTGTGTTCCTCATGTCTAGCAGCACGATCACCGGACTGCCGGGAGCCCCGCAGGTATTTGCTTCAGCACAAAGGACGGCTCGCTTCCCCACTGCCCAACTGATATCATTGGCTGGTGCCGAAGATGATGGTGGCCGGCATCGGTTCGAGTTCATCACCGGCCACTACTTCGCCATGGCCGACACCGGCTCGAGTTCATCCTAATATTCCCCTCTTCCGTGGAGCCCATGCGGGGTCGACGAAGGTCCTCGCAACAAAAGGATCCGGCGAGACACCTGCTGTGTACACCGGCGTCGCGTCCGCGGTGGCCTTCATGGGACCCAAGCGGCGGCGGCCTCCCGTGTTCTACTTATCCTCGATGATGGCAGCGGACGCGGAGGCGCTGGCCACCGACTCGTCGCTCTCCGTGCACCTGGCTTCTGTCGCTGCTTGCATGGCGCGGCCGCCGGCATTGGAGTCTCGGCCACAGAAACGGGAGACGCGTTACGAGGCGGCGGCGTGGACGGCAGCAACGACGCCCGTGTGCCGCTCCTCGTCGAGCTAGCCTAGAGCGGCGAGTTGCTGAAGCGCGCACCGGCTTGGGGCGGCAACTAGCTCCGTCGGGCGAGGGGAGGGAGGTGGATCAGCGAGCTGCATAGCTTGTATCCGGCGGGCTACCCAGCCGGCTTGGATGCGGAATAACTACTCTTCATAAGCCATTGTAAGAGTGGAAAAAATGGTGGAGGAGATAGGGGAGCGGCAGAGGTGTGCGATTCTTGGCCGGCGTTTGGCCTCGTTTAAATAAGAGATTAAATAGATAGCGGACGGGAGAGCTCGGCCGGCGTTGCGTTTAACGCCGGCCCGGTCATGAACGGACATGTGTCCAGAGTGGGTTTCTCGGCTTCCACACGAGCGGGTTTCATGAAGGCGCTTGAATGCGGCACGAAGGCGTGTTCAGCCAGGCGTGCAGCGAGTGGCGCCCTCGACTCTGACCTAGGACACCGCGCCGTTCTTCCACTGACGTGTGGGCTCTTTGGGTGCATGGTCTGCATGTCAGTGACCCAACGCAGGCAGCACACAGCAGAGGAACCTTTGGCGGGCCAGGGCGGTCAGAAGCGGGCATTTCATAAACCGATGATTGTTCATTGAGTGTGACGTCATCTTTTTCATGTAGATAAGCCTACTATGTTGATAGCCCGTTTGATACGTTGTGATTCATAAAGACCGATGCAAACATCAATGTTCTGCTTATCACAGATAAGATTGATTAATACCCGTAACGATCCATGTCCTTAACATGCACGTATAGGTTGAGTGTGTGTCTTGCGTCGTGTGCTGTGTGCATGCAGGCGTGCGAGTGTTGCGTGCGTGCAAGGGTACATTTCAGTGTTGCATGCATGGGTGCGTACGTGTGTGTGTTCGTGAGTGCATGTGTACGTGTTTGTGTTGCATGCCAGCATGTGTGCGTGTGTACGTGTCAGTGTTGCACACCTGCATGCGTGCGTGTCTTGCGTGCGTGCATGTGTATGTGCAGGGTGAGGCTACACATCAGTCGACTGACTTTTTCATCTCTGGTCATTAGATTTTCCAGCCGTTGGATACAAAATCAAGGGCCTCCAGTTTATCATCAAACTCCACCCCCCTGAGTCGCCAGCCACCACCGGCCGAACCGCCAGCCCCCGCCGCCCGCGGCCGGCCCGCGCCTCCACGCCGGCCCGCCTTCCCCGAAACCACTCCCCACCGCCAGTCCGTCGCCGCACCGGCCATCCCTCTAGCAGCCCCCCTGCGCCGAGAGTTTTCTCCAGCGATCCCAACCCCACCGCCCAATTAATGAACGCCCCCAACCGCCAGTGACTGCCAACCAGAGGTCTCACGACTTCGAATACCCACCGAACACTAATTTATTACCATTTTTGTCCTTCATATACACGCTGACGGGTGGGCCCTATGTTAATGTGCGCTGCTGAATGTGGACCGTTTGACTGGTCAATTGATCGTGTTATCAACAAATTACGGAGCTGTGTGGTGAGCCACTGACCGTATGATCACCCTAAAATGTACTCCTATTTTATTAACACGGTACAGACTCAAACTACCATTTCTTTCTTTCTTATACAGGCTCATAGGTGGGCCCCATGGTTACGCGCCCCGATGGTGCAACACTAGTTGCGCCGCGTGGAACATTTGACTGGTCAATAGAATGTGTCATCAACAAAATGGAGTTGTACGAGTGAGCCAATGACCGTATAATCATGACATGTATTTGTTTAACATGGTACAGACTCAAGGGCTCATATATACGCGCAAGCACTCACTGCTATAAGAGCACACACGCGAACCCTACCCCTATGAGCACCTTCGAGAGAGTGGGCCAGCATATATGATCTTGAGATTTTAGGAAGTCACCATAGGTGCCTCGTAGTCGAGTGGAACGTCTCCTCCCACTGAACGTGCATCGCCGGAAAATACTGAAATTAACACAAGATAAATGCGACCACCGGGACTTTAACTTTGGTGGGCTCGAGAAACCACTGTCCTCCTAACCATCCAACCACATGTTGTTTAGCATGATAAAATGTATGTGCTGACCATGATGAGCTTATTCTGTAGTCCAGTGACCATATCGTGTTTTCACTTCAAATACAATGTCCGTAAGTGTCGTCAACAAAATATGGAGCACGCATCAAATGCAAAGTCCGTCAGTGTCATCAACAAATATGGAGACGTATCGTGAGCTAGATACCGTTTGTAAGTGCATCTAGTGCCGCCCCTAGTTGGTTTTGGAGTATTGACGACAAACCTAGTTGAGGGACTAATGTGTTTGTGAGAATTGCAGGATAACACATGTAGTAGTCCCTCATTGATTCGGTTTACCTATCGGAGCTGACCCCTAAAAATGTGTGAAGACATTGAATACAATGGTGGTCTGTGAAGATATTCACATTGAAGACTATGACATGAGAAGACATTGAGTGAAGACTATGGAGCGCGAAGACTTAGTTGTTTCGTTGTTTCTTTTTCTTCTTTGTTGACTCATAGGAACCACCACATTGTTAAGTGGGGTCCAAGTGAACAAAGTCAGAGTGACTGAAGTGATGCTCAACCGAATCCTATGTCTTCGAGCGAAGACAATGAGAGCAAATCTTATCTAGAGTCGGATAAGTCAGCTTTACTTGTAGCCCAAGCCAAGCTGTCGCGTGTGTTTGAAATCTGACCGTTGCGGCACGTGTCAGTTTAGTGACCCAGGGTGGTGGGCGGCAGACCTGGGGAAGCTTAGCAGGCACGCCACCTGTTTCCCGCCTTGGTGTTCGAAATCGGCGGACGAGCCCGCCTTGTCAAACCAGCTCCAGCAGCCGGCGCTTCACAAGATGGGCTGAGCGTTCTATCAGAGCGCGGCAAGGAAGGAAGCCGCTGAGGCTTTACGGCCTGTCAACCGCAGCGCCTCACCAGCTTCAGGGACTACTGTCGGAGTAATGGGCCACGGGTAGCCTAAGCCGAGTCCCTGAACCTTTCAAGACTTTGGGCCGGCTTTCGCCCCACGAGACTTCAGAATGAAGCATGCCCTGCCTCCTTCAACCTCTAGCACACAGCTCAAGGAGCACCTTGTACTCACTAGTGCCGTAGTGATCATGCGGAGACCCTGCGGAGCAGTAGTAGGGGTATTATTTCCAAAAACAGCCCCCAACCTGGGTAAAGTACGCCGGCGTTCGTGTCTACGCCTCATCCCGCTTCTAGGCACCGGCGACGTTCTACTCGCTCCCACCATGATAAGTTATCCTTTTGCATATGTCGCACACAATCCCCGACAAATGATTAATAAAAAAACAGAGATGCGTGTACATGCAACGTGCTGCTTTGAAGTCGTCCGTGGCACAAGAAGAAAGAAGCTAAAAATTCCTCCCGCACTTGCGCGAGCCTCCCTAGTCTCCAAATACAAAGGTTGCAATGTCATTTATAAAGCGGGCTCCACATATTATGACGCTCGGAAGCCATATAAAGACTATGCTAGAGTGCGATTTTAAACAAAAACACGATATTATGGTTATTATAGCGATCGAAACCATATAGCAAATCTGGTAGGGTTGCTTTTATTTTAACACGGTACAGCCGCAAACGCTTATATATATGTGCATACACTCACCCTTATAAATGCACACACGCATAACCTAGCCCTATGAGCATCTCCGAGAGACTGAGCCGGCATATCATCTTGAAATTTTACGAAGTTACCTTAGACGCCTCGTAGTCGACAGAAAATCCGCTAGGGTTGCTCTTAATTAGGTCGATCTGGTACGATGAGCAAAAACGGATACGATTTTTCCAAGTGATGTGATCGCATACGTGCGTACGCATCCCTGCTGAGTGGTACATGATCTAGAGTTTTGTTTTTTGATTACTGATTATTGCTCCTTTCGTTTCAAAATAAGTGTCTCAACTTTATACTAACTTTAGTATAAAGTTGTACTAATTTTAAGACATTTATTTTAGGAGGCAGAGAGTACTACCTCGAGTCGATCTCTTGATAAAACAGTGAAGGTACTGTACCATCTACTGCCATGTTTTCATGTCCAAACATATGACTTTTTTTTTTTTTTGCTTTTGCACGGTTGCCTGCAAAAGCCTTGAAGTCCGGCACGATTTTCACTCTGCTATGGCATGGCTCAACATCTTCGTGTGCTTATTCTTCCTGCCCGTCAACGTACGAGTTGGAGCGAATAGAAAGCTGATAAAGGCGAAGCCGACCGAAGGAGTCGACCTCGCCGGAGGTCACATAGTGGACGATGGAGAAGAAGAAGATCATGTGTGCTCTTGTCTTGTTTTTATCTTAAACACGTGGTTGATCCTTTCGCACAATGTACATTATTTTGTGATGTTATATGGTCAATGCAATGTTGTCTACTCATCGTGGGCGTCTGAAGTAACTAGGACAAATATACTTCTTTATTGAAGAGGCGGTCGTCGGGCAAGCCCGTACGGTTGCCAAGGAAGATGGCGGCTGCGAGGTTTTTGGCCGCTCCATGGTGGGCTGGTGATCCAGACCCTGGTGTGGGTGGTTGTTGGTGTGTTCTACAATGGTGTTGCATGTTCATGGCAATCCATGTCCCCTCGGGCTTGGGTGAGAGGGGATGGAGTTCCCCTCCCCGGTAGCGACATCGACATGGTGGCGGTGATGTGAGCATGATTATGCAAGCTATGACTATGTTAAGCGGCGTGGATGTCATATCTCACGCCACGTCTTCTTTGGCGATCCCGTCTGACACCTTGCATCCTGCAATGTCTAAGGTTTTGCTTTGCGAGGTGAGGCGCCTGTGCTTGTCGTCCCACGTGAGGTCAACTCGATGTCCATCGATGTTTCATCTTCGGGCAGTTGTGCCCACCATTTGTTGCGTTTATTCGTGCTGTGTGTGTTGTGCTATTATCTGTAAGGCTCCGGGTCTCAACAACATTTTTCTTATAAAAAAAGCGCATGCAGCGTCACTGTAATATACATCCAAACTTATTTTTTTGGATGTGAACATAGCCAAACGTTTAGTGCACACCATACACGTAGTGTGCATGTATGCAACATGACATTATTGCATGTCCCATTTCCAAGATAATGGGCGCTCAATAAATGTGAAGCAGCGAGCAGGTACACTACACCATCCATTTTGGCAAAATCCTAGCTGCATTAGAGAAGATGGGGCCATGTCCAGTTGTCTTTGAACCAACTCCTCTTCTTTTAGAAAGCACGCACTGCTTTTCCCTTCACATTTTCAGGTGGTTCGTACTCATCTATTGTATTTGTTCTAATCTGGTGTTTTGCTCTACCCACACACCACTTGCACGGTTTGTTCACACGACATGGATTGCTTATTCATGTGGAATGGATGCAGGTATTTCGATGCAATTTTAACTCATGCAGGGGGTCTTCTTGTACAAAAAATTGGACACGGTACCATCTGCTTCAATCAATAAAAGTGAGCACCCCCTCACATCTCAGTTCTGAAACAAGAGTATCACGGCTAAATAGCACCGCTCTTATGGAAAATGCCCTTTGGTTCCTTGGTGTATATACATCTGATATGAGAAAATTTTAAAAGAAAAAGAAAAAGAAAGTTTAGAAGTTTTTTTTAATAAACATGACTCTCTTTTGCGCTCCTCTTTCTGTCGCATAATGTAAGACATTTTTTGGCATTTGTGTAGTGTCAAGAAGCATCTTACATTATGAGACCGAGGGAGTATTATATACTCCCTTCGTCCAGAATTACTTGTCATTAAAATGGATGAAAATGAATGTATCTAGAACTAAAATACATCTAGATACATCCATTTCAATGACAAGTATTTCCGGACGGAGGGAGTATCTTTTAAGGAATAAAAGCCAGGGTTGACTTTAAAGTAAGAAAACAAAATTTATTGCTATTTTGGCTGAATTTTTTGTATTTTTTAAAAAGAAGTCAATGATTTTTTTTCTTTTTGTGGATTTCTTACAAATACAATGGAAGGTCAAGTTTATTTCAAAAATACTTTTTTGAATTTTCATTTAATTATTATTTTTCTATATAGGGTGTATATACATCCATGGACCAAACGTTCTTGTCCCCCTCTTATACTTTTTTCTAGCCAGGTTCCTTAGTTCATACCTTGTACTTCCTCTGTTCGGAAATACTTGTCAGAAAAATGGATAAAAATGGATATGTGGCATCGTCCATCAATTTGTTGGTGGAGGCTCGAGCATGGTTGATGTAATGATATTTAATTTAGGGGTAGAGGAGACGAGATATGAACAAATATTGACATCACGGCAAAGAAGGAGAATGTTTTCGTCGATAGTATATAAGAACATGTCTAGAGGCTGTCGAGCGAGGCTGGATGGTTGCACACATATGCAGGCAAAGATAGTCGAAAATTGAGTAACCACTTCGTCATGTAGATGCGTGGGTTCGTAGAAACTTTGCAGCAAAGTACTCTATCCGCGGTAAATTATACGATGTATAATACGTGTACTAACCTACCATGAAGCAAAATGGAATGCATTATTACAATATTGCCCCTACTACATTCATAAATAAACATCACACATCATACATTTTCTCTCGCGTGCAGCTAATTTTAAGCCGATTAAGATTTCTCCATATGTCCCGCAACTAATTTTGAGCTGACTAAGGTTTTCCCTCTTTCTCGCAGCCAAGTCTAAGTCGACTGAGATTTCAATTCAGCATTTGTGCGTGGGGATCTGCAAGCTCATGTAGAAACCTTATTCCAAAAAGAAAGAACTCATGTGGAAACAAAAAAATTATAGAAAAAAGTAGAAGAAGAAAAGGCCTCTTTTGGGTGCTAAATAAATACTCCCAACCCCCTCCACCCCATAAAAAAAGGGAACCAACCCTCTCCCCCGGTCCTCACTACAGTACCCTTTTTCGGTGAGCGTGCAGCCTGCAGCGTGCGGCGTGCGCGTGCGAGCGAGAGAAAAAAAAAAGGAGGCGGCTTCCGTTGCATGTGAGCGGAGGGGCGGAAGAGCAGAGCAGCGGAGCGCGGCGCGGGGCCATGTCGATCGCGCTGAAGAGCGGGCCCGGGCTAGCCGGCGGCGGGGGCGCCCGGTTCGGCCGCGCCGCCCGCTGCGGCGCCTACGCCTCGCCGCCGGCCTCGGGCGGGCGCGGCGGCTCGTCGGGGGGCCGGGACAGCGACAGCCCGGCGGCGGCGGCGCAGTGGGAGTGGGACGGCGAGGAGGTCGAGGGCGGCGACGGCGAGGTGCAGAGCAACTACAAGGGGCCCTTCGACACCATGGACGCGCTCAACGAGGCCCTGCCCTTCAGGTGAGCGCCCTCCCCCGCTTCCCCGTTTCCCCCCCTCCCCCCCAGGCTCGCCAAGGAGCGCGGATCTTGGGTCTCGGTCGGCGGCCGGCGTTTCTTGGCCGCCCCGTCGGGCGATTCGTGGGTAATGTGGGCGGACGCGGCCGTTCTTGGTCCCGCCCCGCGTGTTCCCCGTGCGGAAATGCTGGAGGTTTCTTGGGCCGTCCGGACCGACGCGACGGTTCTTGATCGGTTTTATTAGTCGGGGAATGCGCGTTAGGTTCTTATTAGTTCTCCGTTTCTTCTTGGGTGGTCTCGAAGTGATTTCAGCGAGGTAATTTAGTTCCCGATCCTCGGGTCGGTGCCTCTTTTAGCGAATTCGGGGATTTCTTTGTCGGTCTTGGAATGAACAGGTGGATAATCTGAGCTCGTTTGGCGTTCTGGGTGGTTCTTGGTGGTGCTTTGGCCCTTTGCAACCAATGTGGTTGGGGAGATTAGGGTCTGACATTGTAGGTGGTGTTCATTACGACCAACGGCACCGCACCATGTGTGCTCTTTGGTCCTTGAACCAGTACATAATTTCACCGGCATTAATGGCTTTAATTGAACTAATTTGTGAATGCTGAGTTTCTTTTCACTTGTCACGTTGGGACAGTGTGAGATTCAAAGGTTTCAGTGAATACACAGGATATTTTGTGTGTAGTAATGTTTTGATGCTTATTGCTTTGGATACTTTTTGTGTATGCTTTGGTGATACTTGTCTTAGGAAAGCTGACACTGGTTTTATCTAATTAAGTTCATATGTGTTTGTCCAAACTCTACAGAAAGATTGAATCTCCAGTTCTTCATAGTTCATGGCTGTTCATTGTGTATTTAATTAGCTGTAGCATATAAGTGGCAGTACTGCTGAATGTGAATAGTATTATCAGGTGTCTGTGTAGTGTAGTAGGTTGGCCTGGTTAGTGTCCTGCCCAGTGTTATGTTCAGTCCCATTAGTAGTTTGCTGGAAAGCTGTGGTAATTATGCTTATGTGACGTGACATCATACACATCATGCTCTTGTAGATTTACGAATGTGTTGTGTCGTCAAAATGGATGCTCGTTTTAGTAATGAAATTTGCTCTGTTAGTAACTCAATCCCGTACATGCATTCAACTTTGCCAAAAGTAATGCACCATCCATTCTGCAGTTTATTCATAACACCACTGCGATCAATTATATGAAAAGGTCAATAATACTGGTTTTTGGAAACCCCACAGCATTACTTATTGATACTTACAAATGGTAGACACAGCTCTCTGATACAGTGATGTCGGTGGTTGCTATACTTTCAATTAACCATCTGAATATGAATCATTCCTCTGTTTGTGTATACATAAACCTGAATGCTGTCATTTATCATATCAGGATGCTTATCATATTTTTACTCTTAAGTCTCTGAGGGCAAAAAATGGGCGCACTAACTTTTAGCATGTAATCTATGGATCAGCCTTAGTTTCTTTTTAATTTTCTACCGTACTATGATCTTGGTACGCTTATTTACTAGTTTAATGGTACTTGTTGGCTCTTGCCATCAGAAAATGTGCGTAGATGCTGTAGGATCAAGGTGGTGATCAAGTCATGTGGAAACAGGGCGCAATTCGATGTATCTTAACACAGTAGCGCGATCATTAAACATATAGCACGATCTTCTTTCACATGCTTTTGTCAGGTAGCTCATTGTATATGTTAAGTATTTGTTGAACTGTGTCATTAGAATATTCAGTGATTTGTCTATGTTGTTGATCTGGCAACTTAATTTTGTCTTTTTGTTACCCGTGAGCAGCCTGGAGATTGTTCTTGTCTATAAATTCTTGCACTTATCAGATAATATCTTAGTCGAGAGACTTTATGCTTCATGATATTTACAGATCTTCCACTTTGCTGAGCAATCTTCTTCTGTATGGCAGGAAAGGGGTATCCAAGTTCTACAATGGCAAGTCCGGATCTTTCACGAAGCCTCCAGTTGCTGTGATCCCATCTCCCCCACCGGTGAAGGGCCTTCCGAAGCCAGAAACCCCATCCCCCAGGAAGCGCAAAGGTCTTCTCCCATTCAGTTTCAAGTGGGGCAAAGCACAGAGCAAAGAGGTGTACCCTGAAGATGATGTAGCGGACAGCCCCACGACTTGCAGGAGGATGACATTGTCTCCGGCCGCCACAAGCAGCTCAGGGAGCAACAGCGGCAGCGACGATGAAGCTCAGAAGCTGCCTTCCCGGCGATCGCACAGGAAGCCTGGCAACGCCGTGGGCGCCTATGCTTCCCCGCCTGCTCCTCGTCCACCGAAGCTGCTGTTCCCGGCCCACACGAGATCGCAGTCGATGCTTGAGCTGCAGGACGTGTCGGAGTCGACCGCCATGGTCTCCCCCAGGGACAAGCGCCGGAAGAACTAGCGAAGGCACCGGGCCACCTGGGCGTCGCTCTGTCAGTCCTCCTCCAGCCACTGGCGTCCATTTTAGACTGCGGAATCCAGTGGGCGACGAATGGTGCCCTGATGCTTGCGGGCGGTGCGCGGGCGATGATGCTTTTTGGCGAGGTCAAATGGACCCGAATGTCGATAGAGATCTGGAAGCGTTCTCTTTCCTTCTTTCAATAGCTGTTGCTGGACACATACAAATGAACATCTGAGAAACTGGTGCTGAATAGCAGTCCTCAGCGGGCTCTCATGTATTGCTTGCTGTCTTGAGCTGTAAATGCTGGATTTGTGCTCTTGTGGACTGACTATTACTAATTCAATCATGTTGCCCTCACTCACTGTTGCCCTCTCCGTCCCTGTATCTGTATGTGTGGCACTGTAGGTTTTCTTCTTGTTGCCGGCCTCTTGTGCGAACATACGTTGTCTGAACAGGTGGAGATGCTGAAGAGAAG
Source organism: Triticum dicoccoides (assembly GCF_002162155.2). Classification (NCBI taxonomy): domain Eukaryota; kingdom Viridiplantae; phylum Streptophyta; class Magnoliopsida; order Poales; family Poaceae; genus Triticum; species Triticum dicoccoides. The sequence continues at coordinate 645,088,591 of NC_041391.1, read as the reverse complement.
AAGACATGAAGAAGTCGAGAAGAAAGATGAAGCTGAACAAAGGGCCAAGGATTGTCAAGTGGTTTCACAGGCCTGGCTGGAACTGGATTTTCATTCTTCAGGCTCATTGGTTCCATTTTTTGGCTCTACAGAAACCTCAGATGCTCCCTATTTTGGGCTATACAGTGTACTCCGCGCATGGCATTTTCTCGTGCATATGCAACAACATTTCCGAAAGAAAATTCCTTGGCTGATCAACAACATTCCATTGATCCTTGGTTGCCACTGGCATTAGCTCGCTAAGAGCTCGATTTCTTCAGCATTGGCATGAAAAGTTGGATCTGCTTTGAATAATTTCTCAGATTTGGACATTGATATGCTCTGCATTTTTAGTGTCGGTGCCCATAATTGTGTTTATAGGTGGTGGTACATTGTAGCTTTATGCAGGTTCTTTGGCCTTTGGGAAGAAGGATGTGTTTAAACTGTCGGCAGATCATGGAAGCTTGTTTTTTGTAGCTTGACAAGAGACTAGAGTCTTCGCATTTCTGATGCCATGAACCTATTTTATCCTCATGGTACTCAATTTTTTCCATTTATCTATGTATTTAATCTTGAGCTGTGATCGAGTGGACTGCAGTTTTAGGGCTGATCCATTTGTTTTTTCCTATTTGAGTTTTGCCATTAGTTGCAGTTGAACGATGAGTTTATACAGAAATAAAGTTATTTGTCCGAACGGTATTTGCTTCTCAGGGAGGATGCTGGTTGGTACTCCCTCCGTCCGGAAATACTTTTCATCAAAATGAATAAAAAGAGACGTATTTAAACGTATTTTAGTTTTAGATACATCCCTTTTTATTCATTTTGATGACAAGTATTTTCTGACGGAGGGAGTATCAAATAGATCTGATAATTTTGGAAGTTTAGTGGTACCGGTTGCAGTTAGGTAGAAGTACCCTTCATTAGGTAATAATTCCTTTTGGGAAATATTTTGGAAGTTTAGTGCTTAGTATTGGATATATATGTTCTCTTTCATGTCAAATCACATCAAAAGTAACTTAATAAGTGCATATTATCTTTGGTATGAGATTAATATACGAAAATCCGGCTTTCTCTTACCGCGGGTCATCGGATACAACTTCTGTGATTCAGAGAAAATCCAATTCCACTACATTGATCTTTTTTAAGTTAAATGTACAAGACCTTCTTCACAACAAGCAGCATTCATATTTGCACCAGGATCATTCATTTATTTTTACTTAGCAACCAGCTTAAGAGGGAGCCGTTAAATTGTTGATCGTCTGGGTTACTTGCTGTCACTACTTCAAGACCAATGCAGAAGCCAAACTTTTGCGACTCTTATGTATTTCTCATTTCTATAGATAAATATATTCTGCAATGAAACTTCTAAAGATTAAAAAAAAAGTCCAGCTAGTTCTCAATCTAGACCAGAACCAAAAAAAGAAGAAGTAATGTACATAGCCAGAGACATAAACCTACAAAGAAAAATCATGCAACTAGTCCACGGTGCATTCCTTGGGGAGCCCCGACCACCTGTACCGCTGGACGTCCTTGCAGTAGTCGTAGATCATGTGCGCGTCGCGCGCCCGCCGCAGCGCCGCCGCGTCCAGGCCACGGTCGAACCACGTCGACTCCGGCGGCTCGTCGCCGCACCACGCCAGTCCCGGCGACGGCCGGCACCAGGACACGCGGAGGTTGCGGTAGTGGGCGAAGAAGGGCGCCTCCGACCAGTCCGTCTTGACGCGCCCCCCCTGCGTCGCCCAGTCGTCGGCGTTCCAGAGGCTCCCGTGCAGCCGCATCTTCTGCCACGTCGGGAACGCCACCCCGTGCTCCTCCTTGTTCCTGAAGCTCCGGATCGGCACCCCGTCCACCAGGATCGTGATGCGCTTGGGGTTCCAGTCGATGGAGTAGGTGTGGAAGTCGGCGGTGGGGTCGAACCAGAGGCGGAACTGCTCCTCGCGGTTGCCCACGCCGTTGGCGAAGATGTTGGTGTGGAGCGTGTAGGGCTCGCCGGTCACGTTGCCCAGGAACTCCAGGTCCACCTCGTCGTGGTAGTCCCACGGCACGTCCTCCGGCATCAGCTGCACGCACGCATCAACGTGTAAACGCGGGGCACGGTGACCGCGCCCTGACATGGCGTGGCGGCGGTCGGAGATGGATCGACGGACTTACGTAGAGCGTGGTGACCGTGCCGGCGGAGTTGTCGGGGACGAGCATGAGGTCGACGTCGAAGCGGGCGTAGAGGTACGCCTCCTTGGAGTGGAACCCCGAGCCGTGGGTCTGGTCGAGGCAGAGCGCGAGGACCTCGTCGTCGCCGGCGTCGTCCATGTAGAAGAAGCTGTGGTCGTCGCCCCACACGATCTCGATGTCATCGTACATGTACGCCATGGCCATCTGATCCATGACCAGCACCAACAACATGGCTACCAGCACTATGGAATGCCAACAAGAAGAAGACGGCAACGACGACGCCATGGCTGGCTAACTAATTGACACGATCTCGCCCTTCCTTCCTTCCTCTTCCTCCTCCTCCTCCTGTGCCCTCCATACGATCAAGATTTGAATTTATAACGCGCATGCGGAAGATGGAGAGATGATGATGAAACGGGGAAGGGGTCGATTAATTGGAGGAACGTGCCATGTTCTTGAGAATGTTTCTGCCAGGGGCATGGCATGTTAGGATCCATGGAATGTTGGGCTGGCTCGCTCAATTTGCCTTATTTGGGGCTTGTTGTTGGATAATAACACGGCCTCGTGCATAGTAGGGGAGTGGCCTCCCGCTGGCCTCGCTACCTACCTAACCTACCTTCATGCCACCTGCACAACCTACCTTCCAATGCGCCATGCTGCCCATGCACAGATGCACCAGCGGGGAGGTTGCCTGGTCAACTAAAAATGCGCTCTATTTTTCTTTCCATCGCCCAGCACGACCCAACGTTCAGTCAAAAAACGCAGTCAAAATCAAGCGGCAGTGCAGCGGTGTTGACCCCACCAGGCCCGGTCGAACGGCAAGCAATGGCGCGAAATCGAGGGACGTTCGGGAGGGAGGGTCGCCCGGCCACCTTATAGGTTAGAGAATACGGTGTGCCACTCGACCGCGCTAGATAGCAGACTATGTCGTCGCATCACGAGGCACCTGGACTCCAGAAGACATTGTCATCGACATCGACATCGAGCAGGGGGCGGGTCGGCCGGTTCTATCGCCAGCGCCCCTCCTTTGGACAGTACCATCCTCGTCCTCCAGGAGGATGAAAAGAACGGCCAGCTGCTGGACAACCAAAAGAAGTTTATCAAACAAATTAGGGGATACCTTATGCTGCTGGCGTCCTTAGCAGCGACGCTGGGTACCAATTAGTGAAGTCTCAATACACCGTCTATATGTGATTATATGATGCACATAATGATTATAATCTACTCAACTATAACTATTGAATACATACAATGCGGTGAGGTGCACGGGGGGAGGGGGGCATATGCCCCATCCATGTTGGTTTTTTGTTTTGTAAATTATTTTTTTAATTTAAGATAGTCCCTAGGCCGCCCCACTTTTTGCCATGGCCTAGGGCCAGCCTTGAACGCAGGAGACCCGGTGATGGGCTACAAGTACCGAGATATTTATGCCTTCCTCACCTCATTATTCATAATGGGGCTAGTCTGCAGTGAGCATTTCTACGGGACGCATGCCAATATGACAGCGTTGATACTCATCACCCTCGTCGACTTCGCATGTCTGGTTTGCGCCTTCATTTACGGCAGGCACCCGAATTACCCAAGCAGCGCCTTCTTAAATCTCCTTGGCCTAGTCATCATCTACGTCTTTGTCTTCCTCGCAGTCTACATAGGAATGTATGTACATCTATATATGCACCAATTAATCTAACTTCGAACATGTTAGTTTCTATATGATATATAAGCGATGTAATTTTTCTGTAGAGCGACAGAGAAATTACTGCGATGCCTGTATCATCTTGCCAAGCACTGGTGGTACCCCGACGAGCCAACGAAACAAGTTGAGGAACGCAGGAAGAGAGCAGCAAAGGGCAAGCGCCGTTCCTGCCTGTGTTATGCGGAGTGATAATCTTTTGGCTATTACTCGCATATCAAGTCGTTCGCTGCTACTATCTGACACCATTCTCCAGTTCGTTAATACTATCTGACAACATTCTCCGGCTCCCCGCTACATTAGCATACAGAGTAGAGAAAACATTATTTAGCTTTGTTGTAAATTCTTTCCCTCGCTGTAAAAATTATGCCTAATGGTGTGAATGAAGCTATTATTCTGCTTATACTCAAAACAGATTAACCAACAAGAGTCATAGATTTTCGTCCAATAAGTCTATGCAATGTCTTGTTAATTGCCTCCAACCTATGTTGGAAGAGACCATATCCCCGTTTCAGAGTGCCTTTGTCCCTGGGAGACTCATTACAGATAATGCTCTTTTAGCTTTCGAGTGTATATATGCCATACATCAGGAAAAGAAACCGGAGAAACAATTGGATGAAAAACAATTGAGCTTCATTCATATTTCCTATAGGGGAACGTAGCATGCAATTTCAAAATTTTCCTACGATCACGCAAGATCTATCTAGGAGATGCATAGCAACGAGAAGGGGAGAGTGTGTCTACGTATCCTCGTAGACCAAAAGCAGAAGCATTTGACAACGCGGTTGATGTAGTTGTACACCTTCACGACCCGTCCCGATCAAGTACCGAACGTACGGCACCTCCGCGTTCAGCACACGTTCAGCTCGATGTCCTCGCCTTCTTGATCAGCAAGAAGGGCGAAGTAGTAGATGAGTTCTGGCAGCACTACAGCGTGGTGACGATGTTGGTGAAGAACAATTTCCGCAGGGCTTCGCCAAGCACTACAGAAACTATGACAGAGGGTAAACTAGAGGGGACAGGGTTGCCGGCACACGGCTTGGTGATTCTTGATGTATCTTGGGTGCTAGCCCTGCCCCTCTATTTATTTGTTGAGCCTTGGGGTCAAAACTTAGAGTAAAAGTCTCCACAAAGTTGGTTTCACCCGAAAGGCAAGAGTCCTTCTCGGACTCTAGGGCCAGACGCCAGGGTTCCCGGCATCTGGACCCAGACGCCAGGGACCTTGGCGTCTGGCCCCTGGACTATGCAAAACTTCCTTTTGCACTTTCCAAAAACCTCATGGGCTTTCCCCTTTGGCCTAGATAAAGTGTTCTCGTGCCCAAACATTTCGGGAAACATCCGGAACCCCTTCCGGTGAATTCCAGAACCCTTCCGGAGATCAAAAAAATACTATCCACATATCAATCTTTACTTCCGGACCATTCCAGAGTTCCTCGTCATGTCCGTGATCTCATCCGAAACTCCGAACAACATTCGGTCACCAACATACATAACTCATATAATACTATATCATCAACGAACGTTAAGCATGCGGACCCTACGGGTTCGAGAACTATGTAGACATGACCGAGAAATTTCTCTGGTCAATAACCAATAGCAAAACCTGGATGCCAATATTGGTTCCTACATATTCTACGAAGATCTTTATCGGTCGAACCTTAATGACAACATACATTATTCCCTTTGTCATCGGTATGTTACTTGCCCGAGATTGGATCGTCGGCATCTTCATACCTAGTTCGATCTCGTTACCGGAAAGTCTCTTTACTCGTTCCGTAATACAACATCCCGCAACTAACTCATTAGTCACTTTGCTGGCAAGGCTTCATATGATGTGCATTACCGAGAGGGCCCAGAGATACCTCTCCGATACTTGGAGTGACAAATCCTAATCTCGATCAATGCCAACCCAACAGACATCTTCGGAGATACCTGTAGAGCATCTTTATAATCACCCAGTTATGTTGTGATGTTTGATAGCACACAAGGTATTCCTCCGGTATCCCGGAGTTGCATAATCTCAGAGTCAAAGGAATATGTATAAGTCATGAAGAAAGTAATAGCAATAAAACTTAACGATCATTATGCTAAGTTAATAGATGGGTCTTGTCCATCACATCATTCTCCTAATGATGTGATCCCTGTCGGCGTCCTGGACTTGGGGGTATCCAGTCCTACCTGCATGCGGCCCACCACGTGGCTTCATCGACGGCCTGGTACGGCCCAGCTTCAACACCAACACCACAAGACCCTCGCGAGGGGCCAAGCCTCGCGAGACGGACGACGCCAAGACTCTCAAAGGAGTTGGCCTCCTCAGGAGGGCTCCTGAGGGGCGGAGAGTTCTATGCAGCTACCTCATGAGGCTCAGCTGACGTGAACCATGACGACCAAGCCAGGCGGGTGCCAGGCGGGTGCAGAGCGCATGTTTCCTCTTTGATGCAAGGGAGGCAAGCCACAAGCGCAGAGTCCCGAGGAATCAGCCAAAGGTTTCCATTCTGGTGCAACAAGACCAGGACCATCAGGACGGCAGGACGGAGGTCATCACCGAGCCCATCGCAGTGTCATGACCAGAGGCTTTTCGCAGGCGAAGACTACTTTTGTCAGGATAGACTGTACTACCTGTCCCCTTTCAAATCCCGCGTTGTGGAATCCCTTCCTGCTCATATTTGGGAAGGGGACCAAGGCCACTATATATAGGACTAGCCACCACCATAGGAGGGGGACCAAAATCAGAACAAGTAGAACACTACACCAGCTCAAGAACACCTCACTTCGTGAGGCTTGTTCATCCACTGTACTAGTTCATCCATAGCCCCTCGAGGCAATCCACCACACCACACTCGATTAGGGTATAATACCACAACGATGGCCCGAACCAGTATAAATCTCTGTGTCTTTGTGTCTCTCGAGCTCGACGCGCTAGGCTAGGAAGGCTCGCGAGTAGGCATGGTGGGCAGGTTGAGATCTCCACACGCACCCCAGAGTTCGAACCTCTCAAGGGTTGCTGGATCCTGAAATCCGACATTTGGCGCGCCAGTTAGGGGTGCGTCGGATCTTCTCTTCTGTCGACCAGTCCTCCGCCGCTCCGCCGACGCCATGGCTGACACCCCGAGAGCCCACTTCGAGCACTGGGTCGTCCAGACCTCCTCGGCAGCACCCACCGGCGAAGAAGACCTCCACTCTACCCTGCTCGCGGCCCGCGTTCCACCAGGGGCGACCGACCGTGGGGGGCGCAGCCTTCTCCACTGGTGCCGCGTGGCATCCGCGCGGCCGCGCGATCTGCGAACTACACTGCACCAACCGCTCCGCACTCGCGCAGAGAGCAAGCGAACATGAGGTGGCAATCATCGTGGCCCGAGAGCTCCTGCGGTGCAGACTTCTTGAGAGCAGCCGCGACGCCTTGCTGGAACGGGTCGCCGAGCTGCTGGATGCGGCGTGCAGGGGGGCTGCGCCGTTCTGCACCCTTCCGACGTCGCAGGCGATGGTGGGGGCGCGTGCTCATCCCTTGCACAACCGCGCGCCCCCTCCCAGGGGCCACGGAGAGCCTCTCGACGCCGACCAGCCTCGTGGAGCAGCCTGCGCCATCCCGAACATGCCCCCTCGGCGTGGGGCTGCTTCAGGCGATACCACCAGGGGCCGCGCTGGAGTGCCGGTGCCTGGCCAACAGGACCAGAGGATGGCAGAAGGGAGCGGGAACGTTAGGCGGCCAGGCGGCGCCCCTGGTGCGAACAGCCCGGAAGCCTACGTGCCCGTCGCGATGGATCCAAGGCACGCGCTAGGAGAGGGCCCCAGCCGATCCCCCACGCCAGGTTGGGCGCTGGACATACACGAGGCCGAGCTCTCCTTCGAACCACCACCAAGCCCTGCCGATGTCCCCAACAGCGGCAGCCTCTGGGTACAGTTAACGCTGCAGGGGCACGCTTACACTGACCATGGATCGCAAGTAAACCAAGACGTGGCGAGCACCAGGACCCTCAGGGCGGTGGACCCTCCTCAGGAGCACGAAGGACGTTGGGAGCAACGCGGGGGAAGCCCAGCGGCAGGGCCCTCCTCGCGCTGCGCGAAGCAGGATCCAGTCTGGAGGTAGGTTCCCTGCCGGAGAAGGCGCCGGCGAGCCCTTCCCCTCGGAAGGGGGCCTACGGTCGCCGTGGACACCGTCAGCGTCCCCTTGGCCCCTTGGTCTTATCCTGGTTTCCGATCTCCCCAACGGTGGTCAGGGGTGGCGCACAGCGGGGTCCTCGTCGGGCGACATGAAGCAAGGCTTCGGCCTGTGAAGGTCTCCGCTCATGACACTCTCACGTAATAGTGAGTGGGGCTGTACACGCCGCGGAGTCTCCTGAGTGCCGCCTGGGGCCTCATGGGGGCTCCCACCCACGTTCTAGTGGAAGCGCCATGCTCCGTGCTGGCCATCGACACTGTCCCAAATGACTATGCCCAGCCAGTGGAAGCACTTAGCTCCGCGCTGGTGAGAAGATCGAAGACTGAAGACTGAAGACCAGTTAGGTGCCGGACGCGGCCGCCTGCTTTTTGCCTCCCTTTTTGTACTTGCTTGCCGACTTTTTTGAAGCAGTTTGTTTTTCGTGCGTTTATAAAACGGGGGGAGTTTTTCTCGTTCGTGTCGCTCTTTTACCTTCAGTTCTTGCGTTCTTTTCTTGGAGCTCGTGACCGCCACCCTGCCCTCAAACGCCTTGCGAGCGGGGGCTGGGTACAGTGTACGCGCTGGTGCTGCACGTCCCCGGGGCTCAAGGGTGCGGTTGCCTCACGCGCCCACCTTGCCCGGGGGCTCAAGGGTGCGGTTGCCCCGCGCGCCACCTCGCCACGGTCTGGAAGTTGGCTCCTCACGAGGCACTCTTCCATAGGCCAGCTGGCCCCTCGGGAGACGCGGGGCCTCAAGAGCCCGCAGCAGGCTCGCCTCAGGAGAAGGGGCCCGACCGCGACGCCAGGCCCCACGCGAGACCCCCGAAACCCAAGATAAGTAATAAACAACTACCTTGCTCAGTGACCAACAGCCCTGCGGGGACTCGCTCCGGATGTCACTTCAAAAGTATTTAGCGATCTCACACATTATAAGGGGCACCCCCTTCCCAAAATGCTTTCACAAGAATATGTTTGAGTTCTCGTTATACATGTTAAAGCAAAAGAAATACAGGCTTAGCTGGATGCGCCTTCTTCATCACTCCCATCCACGCTTCTTATGCTGAAGCTGCCATCCTCCTCGTCATCTCCACCCGCGCCAGCTCCTTTGGCTGCGAGCACGGCCGTGCCATCCTCAGGAGTCAGCTCCTTCACCAGAGCATCCACATGACTGTCCACCCACTTTGCAAGCTTGTCTTGGGTGGCCGCAGGCACGGGGGCTAGCACAGTGCTGAAATCGAAGTGGGAGTCAAGGTTCAGGAGGTTGCTGAAGATGCGCTGGAGCGCGCGCCCAAGGAGGCCCCGGCTCCTCTCCTCAACGAGTTGGCGGGCTTTTGCGGCCTGATCCTTGATACGTCTCCAATGTATCTATAATTTTTGATTGTTCCATGCTATTATATTACCCCTTTTGGATGTTTATGGGCTTTATTTTACACATTTATATCATTTTTGGGACTAACCTACTAACCGAAGGCCCAGTCCGTATTGCTGTTTTTTTGCCTATTTCAGTATTTCGAAGAAAAGGAATATCAAACGGAGTCCAAACGGAATGAAACCTTCGGGAGCGTGATTTTTGGAACAAACGTGATCCAGAGGACTTGGAGTGCAAGCCAAGAAGCAGCCGAGGCGGCCACGAGGGTGGAGGGCGCGCCCACCCCTACATGGCGCCCCCCTATCTCGTGGGCCCCTCGGGCGGCCACCGACCTACTTCTTCCTCCTATATATACCCACGTACCCCGAAAACATCCAGGGAGCCAACGAAAAAAAAATTCCACCACCGTAACCTTCTGTATCCGCGAGATCCCATCTTGGAGCCTTTGTCGGCGCTCCACCGGAGGGGGAATCGACTATGGAGGGCTTCTACATCAACACCATAGCCCCTCCGATGAGTTGTGAGTAGTTTACCACAGACCTTCGGGTCCATAGTTATTAGCTAGATGGCTTCTTCTCTCTTTTTGGATCTCAATACCATGTTCTCCCCCTCTCTTGTGGAGATCTATTCGATGTAACTCTTTTTGCGGTGTGTTTGTCGAGATCCGATGAATTGTGGGTTTATGATCAATTTTATCTATGAGAAATATTTGAATCTCCTCTGAATTCTTTTATGTATGATTGAGTTATCTTTGCAAGTCTCTTCGAATTATCAGTTTGGTTTGGCCTACTAGATTGATCTTTCTTGCCATGGAGAAGTGCTTAGCTTTGGGTTCAATCTTGCGGTGTCCTTACCCAGTGACAATAGGGATTGCAAGGCACGTATTGTATTGTTGCCATCGAGGATAAGAAGGTGGGGTTTATATCATATTGCATGAGTTTATCCCTCTACATCATGTCATCTTTCTTAATGCGTTACTCTGTTCTTATGAACTTAATACTCTAGATGCATGCTGGATAGCGGTCGATGTGTGGAGTAATAGTAGTAGATGCAGGCAGGAGTCGGTCTACTTGTCGCAGACGTGATGCCTATATACATGATCATGCCTAGATAATCTCATAATTATTCGCTTTTCTATCAATTGCTCGACAGTAATTTGTTCACCCACCGTAATACTTATGCTATCTTGAGAGAAGCCACTAGTGAAATCTATGGCCCCCGGGTCTATCTTTTATCATATAAGCTTTCAATCTACTTTTATTTGCATCTTTACTTTTCCAATCTATATTATAAAATACCAAAAATATATTTATCTTATCATACTATCTCTATCAGATCTCACTTTCGCAAGTGGCCGTGAAGGGATTGACAACCCCTTTAATGCGTTGGTTGCGAGTTTTTTTTGTTTGTGTAGGTGCGTGGGACTTTTGAGGAGCCTCTACTGGATTGATACCTTGGTTCTCAAAAACTAAGGGAAATACTTATGCTACTATTGCTGCATCACCCTTTCCTCTTCAAGGAAAACCAACGCAAGCTCAAGACGTAGCAAGAAGGATTTCTGGCGCCGTTGCCGGGGAGGTCTTCGCTCAAGTCAAGACATACCAAGTACCCATCACAAACTCATCTCCCTCGCATTTACATTATTTGCCATTTGTTCTCGTTTTCCTCTCCCCCACTTCACCCTTGCCGTTTTATTCGCCCTCTCTTTCCCAATCTCCTCTCTTTTTCTCTTGCCTTTTTCTGTTTGCTTGTGTGTTGGATTACTTGTCACCATGGCGCAAGATAATACCAAATTGTGTGATTTCTCCAATACCAATAATAATGATTTCCTTAGTACTCTGATTGCTCCTCTTAATGATGTTGAGTCTTGTGAAATCAATACTGCTTTGCTGAATCTTGTTATGAAAGATCAATTCGCCGGCCTTCCGAGTGAAGATGCCGCTACCCATCTAAACAACTTTGTTGATTTGTGTGACATGCAAAAGAAGAAAGATATGGATAATGATATTGTTAAATTGAAGTTATTTCCATTTTCACTTAGAGATCGTGCTAAAGTTTGGTTTTCGTCTTTGCTTAAAAATAGTATTGATTCTGTGAACAAGTGCAAAGATGCTTTTATCTCTAAGTATTTTCCTCCCGCTAAGATTATCACTCTTAGGAATGATATTATGAATTTTAAACAACTTTATCATGAGCATGTTGCCCAATCTTGGGAAAGAATGAAATTGATGATTCGCAATTCCCCTACTCATGGTTTGAATTTATGGATGATCATACAAAATTTTTATGCCGGTTTGAACTTTACTTCTAGAAATCTTTTAGATTCGGCCGCGTGAGGCATGTTTATGTAAATAACTTTAGGAGATGCTACAAAACTTCTTGATAATATTATGGCTAATTATTCTCAATGGCACACCGAAATATCTTCTAGTAAAAAACTGCATGCTATAGAAGAAATTAATGTTTTGAGTGGAAAGATGGATGAGCTTATGAAATTATTTGCTACTAAGAGTGCTCCTCTTGATCCCAATGATATGCCTCTGTCTACCTTGATTGAGAATAATAATGAATCTATGGATGTGAATTTTGTTGGTAGGAATAATTTTGGAAACAATGCTTATAGAGGAAACTTTAATCCTAGACCGTTCCCTAGTAATTCCTCTAATAATTATGGAAAGTCCTACAATAATTCTTATGGTAATTTTAATAAGATGCCCTCTGATTTTGAGAATAGTGTGAAAGAATTTATGATTTCTCAAAAGAATTTTAGTGCTTTGCTTGAAGAAAAATTGCTCAAAGTTGATGATTTGGCTAGGAATGTTGATAGACTTTCGCTTGATGTTGATTCTCTTAAACTTAGATCTACTCCTCCTAAGCATGATATCAACGAGTCTCTCAAAGCCATGAGAATTTCCATTGATGAGTGCAAGGAAAGAACCACTAGATTGCGTGCTAAGAAAGATTGCTTTGTAAAGGCGTGTTCTTCTAGTTTCCATGAAAATAATGATGAAGATCTTAAAGTTATTGATGTGTCCCCTATTAGATATTTGTTTTGCAATATGAATCTTGATAATAATGGGACTGGAGATGAGTCAACTTTAGTTAGAAGGCGTCCCAATAATTCTGAGTTTTTAGATCTTGATGCTAAATTTGGTAAAAGTGGGATTGGAGAGATCATGACTTTAAATAGCATTGAACCCATTATCTAGGATTTCAAGGAGTTTGATTATGATAATTGTTCTTTAGAAGGTTGTATTTCCTTGTTGCAATCCGTTGTTAATTCTCCTCATGCTTATAGTCAAAATAAAGCTTATACCAAACATATCGTTGATGCCTTGATGCAATCTTATGATGAAAAACTTAATCTGGAAGTTTCTATACCTAGAAAACTTAATGATGAGTGGGAACCTACCATAAAGATTAAAATTAAAGATCATGAGTGTTTTGCTTTATGTGATTTGGGTGCTAGTTTTTCCACGATTCCGAAAACTTTATGTGATATTCTAGGTTTCCATGATCTTGATGATTGCTCTTTAAATTTGCACCTTGCGGATTCCACCATTAAAAAGCCAATGGGAAGGATAAATGATGTTCTCATTGCTGCAAATAGAAATTTGGTGCCCGTAGATTTTATCGTTCTTGATATAGATTGCAACCTTTCTTGCCCTATTATTCTTGGTAGACCTTTCCTTAGAACGATTGGCGTGATTATTGATATGAAGGAAGGGAATATTAGATTCCAATTTCCATTAAGAAAGGCATGGAGCACTTTCCAAGAAAGAAAGTTAAATTACCTTATGAATCTATCATGCGGGCTACTTATGAATTGAGTGCCAAAGATGGCACTACTTAGATCTATCTTCGCTTTTATGCCTAGCTAGGGGCGTTAAACAATAGCGCTAGTTGGGAGGCAACCCAATTTTATTTGTGTTTTTTGTTTTTGTTTCTGTTTAGTAATAAATTTTGCATCTACCTTCTGTTTAGATGTGTTTTTATGTTTTAATTAGTGTTTGTGCTAAGTAGAACCTATAGGATAACCTATGGTGATAGTTGATTTGATTCTGCTGAAAAACAGAAACTTTGAGCGCACGAAATTAGTTTTGTTAAATCACAGAAATGTGCTTTCGCGTTGATTATTTTTGATGCTGATCAATAGATAAATTTCCCAGGACTTCCTATTTTTGTATGATTTTTAAAGTTCCAGAAGTTTGCGTTAGTTATAGATTGCTACAGACTGTTCTGATTTTGACAGATTCTGCTTTTTGTGTGTTGTTTGCTTATTTTAATGCATGTATGGCTAGTATTAAGTGGTATGAACCATAGATAACTTGGAATACAGTAGGTTTAACACCAAAATAAATAAAGAATGAGTTCATTACAGTACCTTATGTGGTGGTTTTGTTTTCTTTCACTAATGGAGCTTATGAGATTTCCTGTTGAGTTTTGTGTTGTGAAGTTTTCAAGTTTTGGGTAAAGATTTGATGGACTATGGAATAAGGAGTGGCAAAAGCCTAAGCTTGCGGATGCCCATGGAACCCCAAGATATTCAAGAATAGCCAAAAGCCAAAGCTTGGGGATGCCCCGGGAAGGCATCCCCTCTTTCGTCTTCGTTCATTGGTAACTTTACTTGGAGCTATATTTTTATTCGCCACATGATATGTGTTTTGCTTGGAGCGTCGTGTATTATATTAATATTTGCTTTTTAGTTTACCACAATCATCCTTGCTATACACACCTTTTGGGAGAAGCCTACTTGATTGAAATTTATTAGAATATGCTATGTGCTTCACTTATATCTTTTGAGCTAGATAGTTTTTGCTCTAGTGCTTCACTCATATCTTTTAGAGCACGGCGGTGGCTTAATTTTGTAGAAAATGCTAGTCTCTCATGCTTCACTTATATTATTTTGAGAGTCTTTTAGAACAACATGGTATTTGCTATGGTTACAAACTGGTCCTAGAATGGTAGGCATCAAAGTTGGGTATAATAAAAACTATCATAGGAAGTGAATTGGATGCTATGATCAATTTGATACTTGATAATTGTTTTGAGATATGGAGGTAGTGATATTAAAGTCATGCTAGTTGGGTGATTATGAATTTAAAGAATGCTTGTGTTGAATTTAGCAAGTCCCGTAGCATGCACGTATGGTTAAAGTTGTGTAATAAATTTGAAACATGAAGTGTACTTCGATTGTGAATTCTTATGAGTGGCGGTCGGGGACGAGCGATGGTATTTTCCTACCAATCTATCCCTCTAGGAGCATGCGCGTAGTGCTTGGTTTTTGATGACTTCTAATTTTTGCAATAAGTATATGAGTTCTTTTGACTAATGTTGAGACCATGGATTATACGCACTTTTACCTTTACACCATTGCTAGCCTCTTCGGTACCGTGCATTGCCCTTTCTCACCTTGAGAGTTGGTGCAAACTTCGCCGGTGCATCCAAACCCCGTGATACGATACGCTCTATCACACATAAACCTCCTTATATCTTCCTCAAAACAGCCACCATACCTACCTATTATGGCATTTCCATAGCCATTCCGAGATATATTGCCATGCAACTTTCCACTGTTCCGTTCATCATCATGACATACATTACTTTTGTCATATTGCCATTGCATGATCATGTAGTTGACATCGTATTTGTGGCAAAGCCACCATGAATTATTTTTCATACATGTCACTCTTGATTCATTGCACCATCCCGGTACACCGCCGGAGGCATTCATATAGAGTCATATCTTATTCTTGTTTTGAGTTGTAATTCATGTGTTGTAATCAATAAAAGTGTGATGATCATCATTATTAGAGCATTGTCCCAAAAAAACGAAAGGCCAAAAGAAAAAAAGAAAATAAAGGCCCCCAAAAAAATAAAAAAATAAAAAAAATAAAAAAAATAAAAGGGGGCAATGTTACTATCTCTTTTTCCACACTTGTGCTTCAAAGTAGCACCTTGTCCTTCATATAGTGAGTCTCATATATTGTGCTTCAAAGTAGCACCATGTTTTTTCATATAGTGAGTCTCATATGTTGTCACTTTCATATACTAGTGGGAATTTTTCATTATAGAACTTGACTTGTATATTCCTACGATGGGCTTCCTCAAATGCCCTAGGTCTTCGTGTGCAAGCAAGTTGGATGCACACCCACTAGTTTTCTTTTGTTGAGCTTTCATTCATTCATAGCTCTAGTGCATCCGTTGCATGCCAATCCCTACTCCTCATGTTGACATCAATTGATGGGCATCTCCATAGCCTGTTGATTATCCTTGTCAATGTGAGACTTTCTCCTTTTTGTCTTCTCCACACAATCCCCATCATCATATTGTATTCCACCCATAGTGCTATATCCATGGCTCACGCTCATGTATTGCGTGAAGGTTGAAAAAGTTTGAGATTATTAAAGTACGAAACAATTGCTTGGCTTGTCATCGGGGGTGTAGAATTTGGGAACATCTTTGTGTGACGAAAATGAAGCACAGCCTAACGATATGATTTTGTAGGGATAAACTTTCTTTAGCCGTGTTATTTTGAGAAGACATGATTGCTTTGATTAGTATGCTTGAAGTATTACTATTTCTTTTGTCAATATGAACTTTTATTTTGAATCATTTGGATCTGAACATTCATGCCACAATAAAGAAAATTACATTGAGAATTATGCTAGGTAGCATTCCACATCAAAAATTCTGCTTTTATCATATACCTACTCGAGGACGAGCAGGAATTAAGCTTGGGGATGCTTGATACGTCTCCAACGTATCTATAATTTTTGATTGTTCCATGCTATTATATTACCCCTTTTGGATGTTTATGGGCTTTACTTTAGACATTTATATCATTTTTGGGACTAACCTACTAACCGGAGGCCCAGCCCGTATTGCTATTTTATTTGCCTATTTCAGTATTTCGAAGAAAAGGAATATCAAACGGAGTCCAAACGGAATGAAACCTTCGGGAGCATGATTTTTGGAATGAATGTGATCCATAGGACTTGGAGTGCAAGTCAAGAAGCAATCGAGGCGGCCAGGAGATAGGAGGGCGTGCCCACCTGTCTCCAGGGCCCCTCGGGCGGCCACCGACGTACTTCTTCCTCCTATATATACCCACATACCCCGAAAACATTCAGGGAGCCAACGAAAAACAATTTCCACCGCTGTAACCTTCTGTATCCGCGAGATCCCATCTTGGAGCCTTCGCCGGTGCTCCGCCGGAGGGGGAACCGACCACGGTGGGCTTCTACATCAACACCATAGCCCCTCCGATGAGTTGTGAGTAGTTTACCACAGACCTTTGTGTCCATAGTTATTAGCTAGATGGCTTCTTCTCTCTTTTTGGATCTCAATACCATGTTCTCCCCCTCTCTTGTGGAGATCTATTCGATGTAAACTCTTTTTGCGGTGTGTTTGTCGAGATCCGATGAATTGTGGGTTTATGATCAAGTTTATCTATGAGAAATATTTGAATCTCCTCTGAATTCTTTTATGTATGATTTAGTTATCTTTGCAAGTCTCTTTGAATTATTAGTTTGGTTTGGCCTACTAGATCGATCTTTCTGGCCATGGGAGAAGTGATTAGGTTTGGGTTCAATCTTGCGGTGTCCTTACCTAGTGACAGAAAGGGTTGCAAGGCACGCATTGTATTGTTGCCATCGAGGATAAAAAGATGGGGTTTATATCATATTGCTTGAGTTTATCCCTCTACATCATGTCATCTTTCTTAATGCGTTACTCTGTTCTTATGAACTTAATACTCTAGATGCATGCTGGATAGCCGTCAATGTGTGGAGTAATAGTAGTAGATGCAGGCAGGAGTCGGTCTACTTGTCACGGACGTGACGCCTAGATAATCTCATAATTATTCGCTTTTCTATCAATTGCTCGATAGTAATTTGTTCACCCACCGTAATACTTATGCTATCTTGAGAGAAGCCACTAGTGAAACCTATGCCCCCCCGGGTCTATCTTTTATCATATAAGCTTTCAATCTACTATTATTTGGATCTTTACTTTTCACATCTATATTGTAAAATACCAGAAATATATTTATCTTATCATACTATCTCTATCAGATTTCACTTTCGCAAGTGGCCGTGAAGGGATTAACAACCCCTTTATTGCGTTGGTTGCGAGTTCTTTGTTTGTTTGTGTAGGTGCGTGGGACTTTTGAGGATCCTCCTACTGGATTGATACCTTGGTTCTCAAAAACTGAGGGAAATACTGACGCTACTATTGATGCATCACCCTTTCCTCTTCAAGGAAAACCAATGCAAGCTCAAGACATAGCAGCGGAGGATCAATCAAAAACTACTTTTACTTGCCCTTTCGGTTCTTTTGCTTATAGACGTATGCCTTTTGGTTTATCTAATGCACCTGCTACCTTTCAAAGATGTATGATGGCTATATTCTCTGACTTCTGTGAAAAGATTTGTGAGGTATTCATGGATGATTTCTCCGTTTATGGATCCTCTTTTGATGATTGCTTGAGCAACCTTGATCGAGTTTTGCAGAGATGTGAAGACACTACTCTCGTCTTGAATTGGGAGAAGTGCCACTTTATGGTTAATGAAGGCATTGTCTAGGGGCATAAGATTTCCGAGAGAGGTATTGAAGTTGATAAAGCTAAAGTTGATGCTATTGAAAAGATGCCATGTCCCAAGGACATAAAAGGTATAAGAAGTTTCCTTGTTCATGCCGGTTTTTATAGGAGGTTCATTAAGGACTTTTCTAAAATCTCTGGGCCTCTGACTAATTTATTGCAAAAAGATATTCCTTTTGTCTTTGATGATGATTGTGTAGAAGCATTTGAAATACTTAAGAAAGCTTTGACCACTGCACCTATTGTTTAGCCACCTGATTGGAATTTACCCTTTGAAATTATGTGCGATGCTAGTGATTATGCTGTAGGTGCTGTTCTAGGGCAAAGAGTTAGAAATTGAATGTTATCCAATATGCTAGTAAAACTCTTGATACTGCCCAGAGAAATTATGCTAGTACTGAAAAAGAGTTTTTAGGAGTCGTATTTGCTTGTGATAAGTTTAGACCTTATATTGTTGATTCCAAAGTTACTATTCACACTGATCATGTTGCTATTAAATATCTTATGGAAAAGAAAGATGCTAAGCCTAGACTTATTATATGGGTTCTCTTGCTCCAAGAATTTGATTTGCATATTATTGATAGAAAGGGCACTGAGAACCCCGTTGCAGACAACCTGTCTATGTTAGAGAATGTTCTTGATGACCGACTACCTATTGATGATAGCTTTCCTGATGAACAATTAGCGGTCATTAATGCTTCTCATACTGCTCCATGGTATGCTGATTATGTTAATTACATTGTTGCTAAATTTATACCACCTAGTTTCACATACCAGCAAAAGACAAAGTTCTTTTATGATTTAAGACATTACTTATGGGATGACCCACACCTTTATAAATAAGGAGTAGATGGTGTTATTAGACGTTGTGTACCTGAGCATGAACAGGAACATATCCTACGCAAGTGTCACTCCGAATCTTATGGAGGACACCACGCTGGAGATAGAACTGCACATAAGGTATTGCAATCCGGTTTTTATTGGCCTACTCTCTTCAAAGATGCTCGTAAGTTTGTCTTGTCTTGTGATGAATGCCAAAGAATTGGTAATATTAGTAGACGTCAAGAAATGTTCTCTTGTTATTGAACCATTTGATGTTTGGGGCTTTGGTTATATGGGACCTTTTCCTGCCTCTAATGGATATACACATATTTTAGTTGCTATTGATTATGTTACTAAGTGAGTAGAAGCTATTCCAACTAGTAGTGCCGATCATAACACCTCTATTAAGATGCTTAAAGAAGTTATTTTTCCGAGGTTTGGAGTCCCTAGATATCTTATGACTGATGGTGGTTCACATTTTATTCATGGTGCTTTTCATAAGATGCTTGCTAAGTATGATGTTAATCATAGAATCACATCTCCTTATCACCCACAGTCTAGTGGTCAAGTAGAGTTGAGAAATAGAGAGCTCAAATTAATTTTGCAAAAGACTGTGAATAGATCTAGAAAGAATTGGTCCAAGAAACTTGATGATGCATTATGGGCCTATAGAACTGCATATAAAAATCCTATGAGTATGTCTCCGTATAAGATGGTTTATGGAAAAGCATGTCACTTACCTCTTGAACTTGAACATAAAGCATATTGGGCTATCAAAGAGCTCAACTATGACTTCAAACTTGCCGATGAGAAGAGGTTATTTGACATTAGCTCACTTGATGAATGGAGAACTCAAGCCTATGAGAATGCCAAAATGTTCAAAGAAAAAGTTAAACGATGGCATGACAAAAGGATACAAAAGCAAAAGTTTAACGTAGGTGATTATGTGTTATTATTCAACTCTCATTTAAGATTTTTTGCAGGAAAACTTCTCTAAATGGGAATGTCCTTACGTTATCGAGGAGGTTTATCGTTCCGGTGCCATAAAAATCAACAACTTCGAAGGCACAAGTCCGAGGGTGGTGAACGGTCAAAGAATCAAACATTATATCTCAGGTAATCCTATCAATGTTGAAACTAATATTATTGAGACCGTAACCCCGGAGGAATACATAAGGGACACTTTCCAAAATGTTTCAGACTCCAAAAAGGAATAGGTATGTGGTACGGTAAGTAAACCGACTCCAAAACAATTCTAATGGCAATTTTCTCCGTTTTGGAATATTTAAGAATTTTGGAAAGGAAGAAGTAATTCGAGAAGGACACGAGGCCTCCACGAGGGTGGAGGGCGCGTCCACCCTTCCTGGGCGCGCGCCCTGTCTCGTGGCCACTTCATGTGCCTCCTGGACTCTATTTTCTTGCACATTACGTATTTTGGTCAGTAAAAATTCATTATATAATCCCCCGAAGGTTTTGACCACCGGATCATGCAATTATCCTCTGTTTTCGTTTCGAGCTGTTTTTCTGACAGATCTAGAGCACCATGATGTCTCCAAGCGCTCCCAAGGACAAGTTTTTCGAGAGGGTTATCAACCCCTATCTCGTGGAGGTGCTAAAACACCCTCAACCCATTGAGATGCGTGAGGGGGTGCTGCACATCCACGATGTGGAGGGACCAAGGCGTACCGGAAGCATGGAGACAAAGCTTGAAGCCATGGAGTGACAAGTTTTCAAGTGCCAAGGGATGGTGGAGCATGGACTCAACGCCAACCAGATGATGATCATGAAGTTCACCAACAACCAACCACAAGCTTCAAGAGAAAATCGAGCACCTCCAAGCCCAGATCTATGACCTGCAAAACCAAAACTGTGAGTATGAATATAGATTCAAGAGGATGAGTTTGGCTGCAGATTTGAGGATCCCGGAGACTCAATCATCCTTCTATGATGGTGAGCCTATGCCTTGGAAGATGGACGACAAGCCTACATCATCAACAACCTCTACTTCACCACCTCCGAGGACATAATCACATGGGTATGGGCACTCCCCTTGGCAACTGCCAAGCTTGGGGGAGGTGCCCCGGTATCGTATGACCATCACACTCCTATCTTTACCGTTTTACTTAGTTCGACCCTTTTAGTAATATCTTGATCTAGTAGATTGAAGTTTCGATATCAAGTAGTTTTGAGTTTTGCTTTGTGATTTCTTTTATGTAATCGAGTCCGTGAGCTATCTATAATAAAGATTAGTGTTGAGTCAAGGGCTTTTCTATCTTGCTATGATCTTGAGGTAGTAGAAAGAATAAAAAGAATAAAGAGTTCATATTGATCTTATGGATAGTAATGACTTCACACATAAAGAGTATGAGGCTTAAAAGTTGTTGAGGGTTGACAAACATAGTTTTGGTCATCGTTGCAATTAATAGGAAGTAATAAGGAAAGAGAGGTTTTCACATATAAATATACTATCTTGGACATCTTTTATGATTGTGAGCACTCATTAAGTATGACATGCTAAAAGAGTTGATGTTGGACAAGGAAGACAACGCAATGGTTTATGTTTTCTCACATCTCAGTTAAAGTATATTGTCATTGATCTTCCCAACATGTTGAGCTTGCCTTTCCCCCTCATGGTAGCCAAATTCCTTGCACCAAGTAGAGATACTACTTGTGCTTCCAAATATCCTTAAACCCAGGTTTTTGCCATGAGAGTCCACCATACCTACCTATGGATTGAGTAAGATCCTTCAAGTAAGTTGTCATGTTGCAAGCAATAAGAATTGCTCTCTAAATATGTATGACTTATTAGTGCAGAGAAAATAAGCTTTATACGATCGTGTGATATGGAAGTAATAAAAGTGACGGACTGCATAATAAAGGTTCATATCACAAGTGGCAATATAAAGTGACGTTCTTTTGCATTAAGATTTTGTGCATCCAACCCTAAAAGCACATGAAAACCTCCGCTTCCCTCTGTGAAGGGCCTATCTTTTACTTTATGTCTTTTACTTTATGCTTGAGTAAGGTGATCTTCACCTTTCCCTTTTTCATTTTATCCTTTGGCAAGATCCTCGTGTTTGAAAGATTTTGATATGTATATATCCAATTGGATGTAAATTAGCATGAATTATTATTGTTGACATCACCCAAAGGTGAATACATTGGGAGGAAACACAATAAGCCCCTATCTTTCTCAGTGTCCGATTAAAACTCCATAACCACAAGTATTGCGTGAGTGTTAGCAATTGTAGAAGACTATATGATAGTTGAGTATGTGGAATTGCTGAAAAGCTCTATTCTTGACTCTTTCTGATGTTATGATAAATTGCAATTGCTTCAATGCCTGAGATTATAGTTTGTTAGTTCCCAATGAAGTTTATGAACCATACTTGACATTGTGAATCGATTGTTACTTGATCATAAGAAATCATATGACAAAATCTATTTATGTTGCTATCATAAGAATGATCATGATGCCCTCATGTCCGTATTTTATTTTTATCGACACCTCTATCTCTAAACATGTGGACATATTTTTCGATTTCGGCTTCCGCTTGAGGACAAGCGAGGTCTAAGCTTGGTGGAGTTGATACGTCTATTTTGCATCATGCTTTTATATCAATATTTATTGCATTATGGGATTTTATTACACGTTATGTCACAATACTTATGGCTATTCTCTCTTATTTTACAAGGTTTATCATGAAGAGGGGGAATACCGGCACCTGGAATTCTGGCTAGAAAAGGAGCAAATATTGGAAACCTATTCTGCACAGCTCCAAAAATCCTGAAACTCCACGGAAGTCACTTTTGGAATTAATAAGAATTATTGAGTGAAGAAAACACCAGAGGGGGCCCACACCCTGGCCAGGAGGGTGGGGGGCGCGCCCACCCCTACTGGGCGCGCCCCTTGTCTCCTGGGCCCCCTGGTGGCCCTCCGGTGCCCATCTTCTGCTATATGAAGGCTTTTACCCTGGAAAAAAATTAGAGGCAAGCTTACACTACAAAAAAAGACACATTCGTGACATTTTGGGCCGAACAATTTTTTTTTCTGTCATACATATGACACTTCTATGACGATAATTGTGACAAAACCCGGTATCATCATAGATGTGGTGGGCTCCTACTTCTATGACAAAAAATCATGACAAAAAATGGGCTTTTCGTCCTGGGCGGGCCGGAGACGCAGCTGCATGACATTCTTTGGGCCGTCCATGACGGAAAAAACTGTGGTAGAAGCGAGGGGGAGGAAAATTTCGGGGAGTTCCCGGTTACGGTGGGAGGTCGGGGGCCGAGCGATGCGCGTTTCTCTCGTACATGTATGCACATGTGTGCGAGGCGTTGGCTCTAACTAAACCCGAGCGAGGTGTTGGGCTCTAACTGAACCCGAGCGATTGCACTCCAGGCTACACGTTACTGAACCCAAGCGATCGATCGATGGCTGTTAACTGAACCCGATCAAGCGATTCCTTCGCTACTGCTGCTAACTGAAGCCGATCGATTGGATGAACAGTGAGCGTTGCCGGGGGGGGGGGTTGGATGAACAATGAGCGGTGGCATTGCCTTTGGATGAACAGGACCCCGTGGTGTGGTGGAGGGCTGGATGAATAGTAGACAAAGGAGGGGTGCCCGTGGAGGGGTGGTTGAACAGGACCCCGTGGTGTGGATGGCTGGATGAACAGTAGACGGTGGAGGGGTGGTTGAACAATAGCCAGTGGAGTAGCGCGCGGTGGAGGGTGGATGACCAGGAGCCCGTGGAGGCTGGAGGAGGTCGACGGTAGCCCGTGGAGGCTAGAGGAGGTCGACGGTGGAGATGAACAGTATCCCGTGGAGTCCCGTTTTGCGGTACGCCACACCCCTCCCGATGAACAGGACCCTCGTTTCGACCGTAGCACTCCAACACAAGTCCGTTTCGTCCGTTTTGCTGTACGCCACACCCCTCCCAATCAAGAGGACCCCCGTTTCGACCGTAGGAGGTCCGTTTCGTCCGTTTTGCGGTATGCCACACCCCTCCCGATCAATAGGACACTCGTTTCGACCGTAGGAGGTCCGTTTCCTCCGTTTTGCGGTACGCCAGACCCCTCCCGAACAACAGGATCCCGTTTCGAACGTGGCCGGTCGAACACAAGGCCGTTTCCTCTGTTGTGCAGTACGCCAGGCCTCGTTTCCAGCGCCTATTGCATCCAAGCCCTCCCGATGAACACGACGATACATTCCGTTTCGACCCAGCCGGTTGGCTCCCACGCGATCTGTTGCCTCCCGATGAACACGACGCATTCCGTTGCCTCCCCATGAACACGACGCATTCCATTGCCTCCCCATGAACACAAGGACGACGCTGTTTCTCCATTCCGACCCAGCCATGTACATGAGCCCTCGCCATACGTATGCGCGAGTAGGTGTTCGAGACCCCGCCCGTATGTACACATACGTGGCCATATTTTCTTTCTGGCACTCTGGCCGCTATATGTACGTGCACATGCTACGTGCGCGCCTCTACTACGACACGTGCGCGCCTCTACGTCCACCAGTATATATGTACATACACGTTCGCGACCAGAATGACAACGCTACGTACGCTTCGACCAGGTGGGACCGAGATTGAAGAAGAAGCACGACATCCGTTGGATAGACATCCAACGGCCATTGCTGCTAGAACCGTGTGTTGACTATAATAAGTTGACAAAGCCTTGCATACGCGTCAACTTATTTTTTTAGGGGCGCATCAACTTAGTAAGGCCAGAAGTGTGTGGCAGAGAACTTATAGCCCATTTGAGATTTGTAAGAATGTGCAGCCCATTTTTGAATTCTAATGGAATTTACAACAACCCATTTACAGTTTGTTAAAAGTACAACCCATTTTCTAGCTAGGACAATGATTAATAATTTCAACCAACCGTTGAAGACAGAATTCAATAAAATTTCCCACATTTTGATGGGATCCGAAATCTTTTTATCCCGAAATTTCTAGTCAGATTAAATATAAATTTGTATTACGTAAAAATCCAACAAAACATTGCGCGCGCAACAATGAAAATTAAAGATTTTCAAAATCCATAAATAATATTTTATAAACTAATTTCGTGTTTGGTGCATTTTTTTATAGTTACTGGCTAGTTTTTATAATTATATCCCATTTATTATTTTAAAATCCCATTTTCCTGTTAAGCCTAATGCATCTCTCCTAGGAAAGATTTGCAGCCCAGCGGGGCGGAGAATAACAAGTTGACCTTGCCTGGGTATTCCTCAAAAAGACGTATAGCTGGGCTAGCCATTTTCATCTTGAAAAAATTAGTATCTGGGCTGGATATCTGGCCTGGGCTAGACAGGCCACAACCCTCCCAGTTAATACCCTGCTCTCTTTTGAACAACAACGAAATCATCGCCAAGAAAAACCCTGCAGTGCTCACGCCTCAAAAACACAAATATTGCTCGAGTTGCTTGGTCCTAGCTGTCGGCCGCACCTTGTGCAATTCTCTCATTTATATTGACTACATAGGTTGACAATGGTGTGGGACCGTGATGTCAGGAAACCAGGAGAAAGCAAAAAATAATAACATAGTTGTACATAATAAGGAGGCACTTGTGTACGTACGACTATGGCCCTAGTGGGTCCCTAGTGTCATCCAGTCAAAATAAAGTCATCTCCTGAATCCTCATGTTCATTGACGATGTTAACAATGCTCGGCGCCACAGCGAGCGCAACAACTCGAAGGACAATGGAGAGGGCCTCGCGGGCCCTACGGAGGTCTGATACAGCGCCCGCTGCTCATTCAAGAAGCCAGGATCATCGGACACCTATGAGCACCTTCGAGAAACTGAGACGGCATGAAACGGTAAGGCCGCGCTTGGGAGCTCTGGTTTATTTCAAACCTGTATTAACATACAAGTGTAATTTACTCATCGTCGGAAACAACGCGTAAAATACAGGCGTAATGAAACCGAGGGCCCGAGGTCTGTAAGTAAAACCGGCGGGTTACTTGTGTAGTTTGAGAGACCAGTGTATATTTTACGAGCACTATTATATGGACGACTGTCGGTGTCAAAACCGGCGGATCTCGGGTAGGGGGTCCCGAACTGTGCGTCTAGGAGGATGGTAACAGGAGACAAGGGACACGATGTTTTACCCAGGTTCGGGCCCTCTTGATGGAGGTAAAACCCTACGTCCTGCTTGATTGATATTGATGATGTGGGTATTACAAGAGTAGATCTACCACGAGATCAAGGAGGCTAAACCCTAGAAGCTAGCCTATGGTATGATTGTTGTTCTGTCCTACGGACTAAAACCATCCGGTTTATATAGGCACCGGAGAGGGCTAGGGTTACACAGAGTCGGTTACAATGGTAGGAGATCTACATATCCGTATCGCCAAGCTGGCCTTCCACGCCAAGGAAAGTC
Organism: Triticum dicoccoides; assembly: GCF_002162155.2. Taxonomy (NCBI): domain Eukaryota; kingdom Viridiplantae; phylum Streptophyta; class Magnoliopsida; order Poales; family Poaceae; genus Triticum; species Triticum dicoccoides. The sequence continues at coordinate 645,062,382 of NC_041391.1, read as the reverse complement.
CCATCCGGACACGGGACGAAGTCTTCAATCTTGTATCTTCATAGTCTTGGAGTCCGGCCGATGATGATAGTTCAGCTATCCGGACACCCCCTAATCCGGGAATCCCTCAGTAGCCCCCGAACCAGGCTTCAATGACGACGAGTCCAGTGCGCATATTGTCTTCGGCGTTGCAAGGCGGGTTCTCCTTCATATTCCATGTGTTTGCCGAATAGCGTCCGGTTTCCTTATAAATGCTGCGCTCCTTGGCTTCTACGTCCAATAATGGCCCTCTTCCACGTGTCGTATGAATGCGAAAAGCCAGGGTATTTTTACGTTTTACCCCTAGCTGCGTGAATAAGCTGCCTATAAGGGAGGCAAGGATCCAGATCCGAATCACACCATCCTCCTTCCGCAAGTACTCATCAGAGCGCATCTGACAAGAATCCATTCCAACATGGACAGTCGATGTGACTCCTCCTCTCGCGCTCCCAGTCCTCAGCCAGGAGATTGGAGGAGATGTTCAGTCCCGCATAGCGAGTTGGTGACGCTCCAAGCGGAGGGATACCTTCCCCCAGCCTTTATGTTCCGGTTCGAGCCGTACTGGCCACCTACAAGGGCGGGAAGCAGGCGGAGAACACCCCGAATCCCTCCAAAGGAGAGCGGGTGTGCTTCGTCCCTTATCTAATAAGGGGACTTGGATTTCCCATACATCCGTTTCTCCGGGGGCTCCTGGAGTTCTATGGACTCCAGCTTCACCACCTTACACCTGCCTCCATCTTGCACATCGCGGGCTTCGTAGCTCTTTGCGAGCTGTTCCTGGGCATCGAGCCCCATTTTGCGCTGTGGAAGAGATTGTTTTGCCTCGTACCCTGTTCTCACGAGGGGTCGATATATCAAGTGGGTGGAGCCGAAATATGGCGCATCGCCGGGACTGGATATCTATCCGGAACCCCGAAGAAGGCGTCCGAAGACTGGCCTTCGGAATGGTTTTATATGGAAGACGCCCCACTTCCGGATCCAGTTCGGATCGGCCTCCCGGAGTTTAGCAATGCTCCTCTGAAGAAACGCCTGAGTTGGCGCCCGCGGAGCCCTCAACGGGAGGATGACAGGAGTGTCCAATATCTGATGGGCCGGATAAGATTACTGGCCCATTCTGGACTGACCATGATCGGAGTCATGGCCACATGCATTATGCGAGGGGTGCAACCACTCCAATATAGGGGCCACCCCATGTGGGATTTCAACGGGGAGAATGACGCCACCCGTCATGGCCGCAAGGGATCGACCGCCGATCTGGTGAAGATCCCGTCCGGCTTGTACAAGGGGGAGAAGGAGGATTTCCTCCGAACGAGTCCATTGAACGGATTCTCCATGAATAACCCTCGGAGCTAGGTAAGCGGACGTATGTCTATTCGATCCGTGCTTTCAAAGTTAAGCGTCTTATTTTATGATTTTGACGCAGGAACTGCGCCAGGATGTGGAGGGCATACACAGCCCGGCTCCACAACCCGAGGATCCGGGACGATCCATTGATCCGGCCTCCGAGGAGGATCCAGATATTGAGGTGGAGCTGATTGACGGGGTATTCCACCAACTTAGTGTGGACAATGCCTTAGTCGCCATCACGGCCGACTACCCCGGTTTGACTCCGGCTTCCCAGGTAACCGCGACCGAGGTCTTGTCATTATTACTCATCCATGCTTATTTCTGAACACTGCACACCAATGGTGTCCCGTAGGAGGTACCTTTGAGGCGGGAAGCCGGACCCGCGGCGGCTGACCAACAAGGGTCAGTTCGGCCCAGCAGGCGGAAGAGGAGTGCGGCGCGAGTTGAAACGTCGTCGCAACAGTATGTAGCACCACCGTATTTAAGGGAAAGATTCCTGGGAGGTGCATTAACACTCCTGATTTTTCTAGGAGAAAGAGCGCTCACCAGACTGTGTCCGGAGAGGTTGCCAACCAAACCTCCGCCAGCCAGGCTCCAGCGCCTGGCCCAAAGGTAGAGGCGAGCGTGAGGTGCGAGTCGGATGCTCCTCCAACGGAGGATGCCGACAGGCTGTCCGCCACCAGGTCTGAGGTGGAGAGCGCCATGAATCACAGGCGCCGCCGGACAGTTCTTCGTGACGCGTGTTTCTCCCCGGAGGCGTTAAATGCCTTCAATGCGGGAGACGCGCACCTCCGTGCCGCTCAAGATGGTTTAACCAGAGCCACGGAGGAGTATGTAAAAGACATATAGGTAAGGAATTTTAATAGTTATATATGCCAGTAGCCCCCGAGACTTAAAATAGTTAAAATAACCGATTTAAGGATCATTTGTTGTGCAGGATCTTCCGGAGAAGAATACCCAGCTGTCCTAGGAGCTTGAAGGGTGCAAGGCCCAACTTGAGGCCGCACTAGCCGCTGCAGGGGGAGCCACAGAGACCCCCTCTAGTAATATATACTTTCGAAAAGATAAGTAGTTGATGAAGTGTGGCCTGTGCGTAATTCTGACAATAATATTGCAGAGGGTGCCGGACTAGATCCGGACAAGCAACAGCTACTGCGCCAGCTGAAGGCCGGTGAGAGGGTGCTTATGAAGGTGCAGCAGGAGAGGAACAAACTCCAAGATGCCCACACCCAGCTGGGAGAAGAGCTGAAAGGTGTTCGGGCCCAGCTGTCCGGCTCCATGAAGGAGAATCAGCGGCTTCGTCGCAGCATTTATAGTAAGTGCTTGAGCAAACTCCTTTGAAAAGAAGAGTTCGGCGAGGAAGTCGATTGACAGAAATGTGTCTTTAGGTGTGCTCACAGGTCACCCTGCGGAGGAAATGCCCGGTTCAACGGGTGACCAACTCCTCGAGCTGATGCAAATGCACGAACGTGTTCGACAAGCGATGAGTGGCGTCGCCCAGGCCTTATGGCCGTCCATCTCCCTACCCGAAGGCCTTGATGGGCTTGCAGAGAAGCTTCAGGGAGCACGGCAGCGCTTCCGTCTGTGGAAGATATCGGCCTGCCGTCAAGGCGCCAGGGAGGCCTGGGCCATGGTGAAGACACGGTACAAGAAGGCGGATCCGAACCACATGGCCGAGGTCGGACCTGTGGGGCCCGATGGGCAGGAGATCCCTGTGAGCTTAATGTACGGCCAAGTAGAGTTGGCCGCTAAGTATTCCCAACGGGACTGTAAATTAGACAGCCTGTTAGACGGGATTGAAGAGGAGTACAATCAGTCAATTTGACGATGTATTTTAAAATGACATGTAAAATGCCTTCTAGCCGGATTGTAGATCGTTTGTCTTTGCCGACCTTTTCGCTGCGACCTCGGGACCCTAGAGTCCGGAGTGTGTCCGAATACCTTCTCGGTTATGAAAAAACCGGGGCATGCATGGAGACCAGGCGTAGGGGTCATTAGTGCTTTATCAGACAAGTGCCCAACTAGTTATGTTATTTTACATGGTTAGTAAGAAACATCTTCCAGGGAGAATAGTTCCATTAGGGGTTCCGTTCCCTGGGAGGCATGCCCTAAAGTGCATGTCCGGACTGCGAAAAAAGCAGAAAAGCAACTGGGGGCAGATAAATAAATGAATAAGAAATCATCTTTCAAGTCACCGACCGAATATTCCCTTAAGAACGCTAGCTTTCGGCTTCACCCAGTCTGAGGTACACATCCGGCTGACCCGGCAGTAACAATTGCAGAGGTGCTCCCTTTACCTCCTAGCCAAACAATTGGGAACGTAGGGGTAAGCACAGGAGCCAGGCAACCCAGCTTGTGATGGGGAACGTAGCAGAAATTCAAAATTTTCCTACGTGTCACCAAGATCTATCTATGGAGAAACCAGCAACGAGGGGAAGGAGAGTGCATCTACATACCCTTGTAGATCGCTAAGCGGAAGCGTTCAAGAGAACGGGGTTGAAGGAGTCGTACTCATCGTGATCCAAATCACCGGAGATCCTAGTGCCGAACGGACGGCACCTCCGCGTTCAACACACGTACAGCCCGGTGACGTCTCCAATGCCTTGATCCAGCAATGTGAGAGGGAGAGGTTGAGGAAGACTCCATCCAGCAGCAGCACAACGGCGTGGTGGTGATGGAGGAGCGTGGTAGTCCAGCAGGGCTTCGCCAAGCACCGCGAGATATGAGGAGAAAGAGAGGTAGGGCTGCGCCAACAGGAGAAGAAACTCATGTGTTGGGATGCTCCTATGCCTCCACTATATATAGGGGGAGAGGGGGCTGCACCCCCACCTAGGTTTCCACCCCTAGGGGGCGGCGGCCAGCCCTAGATCCCATCTAGGGGGGCGGCCAAGGGGTGGAGAGGGGGAAATTTGCCCCCCAAGCAAGGTGGGGCGCCCCCTCCCAAAACCCTAGGCGCCTTGGGCCCTTG